>NW_009621497.1:158933-161590 GCF_000690535.1 Cariama cristata | reverse complement strand
TATTTTCTATATTTATATTTATATTTATATATCCTCTTCCTCTGGTTCTTGGATGCTCATTTGGAAGTTATTTTTCTTTTTTCAATTTATAAATGGTGCCTTGACGTCATTCTTGGAGACTCTCTAATTGTAAATATCTAACTTTGTAGAGGCAAGGAGATGTTAGCAGGGGACTGGTTTGTTTTCCTGGCATGTGTCCAAACATCAGTGATTTAGAGGCAGTGCTAGAAGAGCTGGCCTGAATAGAGGCTGATGAGATACAATAGAGTTCTGAACTTATTTTCATTTTAGTAAAATGATGTTTTCAACATCTGGAACAATTCTAAACTCTCAGTCACAATGTTATAATGCACAAAGCATTTAAACATCATAAAATTGCCCCTTAACACTTTGATTAATTGATGGTTGTCTTGAATCCGCTTGCACCAGAGTAAGTATAAATGGATTTCTGTGTTAAGCAAGCTGCTGGTATGGTTTAATAGTTATGTTTCTTTAGCTCCGTGCCCCCATGGAATTCTTATACTTGAATGGACTGTTAAATGTCACTTTGTGTGGTATTGGAGAACAACACTTGAAGTGTTTTTTATGTGTCAGGGATTGGAATGGATTAATACTTGTATGGTTGTAGCTCCAAGGATGTGTCAGAATAAGCTAATATTACACCCTGCTAATTTACTACAAGTGGCTGAACTAAATCCTGTCAAAATTAACAGGTTTTATTTTATGTAAATTTTAATAGATTCTGGATTAATCCTCCCATTTTAGATTTGTGATAAATAAATGCCACCCACACCTGCATAGTGACTACATACTTTTTAAATCTCCTTGCATTTTTAAAAATCTCCTTGGAAGATTGTGTAGGATGTGCTTGAATCAAATAACAATGAAAGTTGAAGGACATATTAAGAATACAGCCTTGTTCCCTGACCGACAAGCCTAGTGTATGGCATAACCCTTACAGCAGGATAGTATGAGTGTCCATAGTGATAAAATTCCTCATTTACAAATCCTTCATTACTCAGATATACCTGCATGTTTACATAGCATTTTAGGCAAAGATATCTGTCACCCCTCTTAATCTTTTTAAGTAATGGTGGTAATGATATCTATAACTAAGGTAGGTTGGTATATTCTGAATGCCTGCATTTAGTTGCTTACAATGTCACCATAATTATGGAAGCTGGAATTTTCCATACTTGCTTTTCATTTCAGGCTAAATTTATTTGGAAAATTAGGAAACCCATTTTTTCCAGTTCTGTGAAGATGGTTAAGGGAGCACAGCAGATAGTTTTAATAATGTTAAAAATAATTTCCAAGTTTTTCTAAGAGGAGCTTTTGCTGTTGTTGGATTCTGCGGTAGAAATTGAAGTTTGTATGATTTTTCAGCCCTAAACTCAGAATTCACCCATTGTTTGTTAATAAATCTGTGTACCTCAAAGGGCTCGTAACTGAGGGAGATCTTTGAACATTTAATTATGGATATCAGGAAGTATGAGTCAGATATTTTCTAGAGGATATAATTAAGCAAATGCCCCAAAGCACTTTTGGAAGACTCAGAAAGAGGAAGAGCAAAGTTCTTTGTCAACATAGACAGGTAGTTCATGTGTTCGATGGTAGAAAATTAAAACTTTTCTGTTCAAGAAGGCTTAGTTTGGTATGAACCTTAAATCAGGAAGGTTGAAGCTGTCTGTTATATGTATGTATATGAAATGTGACCAAGTCAGAAAAAAAATGTCTTAGATATTGTAGTAATCTTTGGTAATATCAGTCTATTAAAAAAAGTACTAAAATTTGAACCTTATAATAACTATGAGCTTTTCCAGCCTTGGAAATAACAGTTATCTATAAACTCCTTCAGAAAATGTAGTATTGCAAAAGTAGTCAATGTACTATTAGAACTCTATGCTCTAAACAAGTAATTAATACGTGAGTGAGATCTATGCAGATAATTTCAAAATTCTTCACAAACTTCCTAGAGATCTTTTTCACTTAAAATGTGTGTTTTCATACTTTAACCAAGGAAGATTTATAGAATATTGCAACTTAAATCAATTTAACCTGAAGCAGAATAACCACATTATTAGCATGTATTCATTAGTGTATATCTTGATGGTGGAATCTATATACAATCTATATTTGCCATAAGCAAAAGCTGGTGGTGAGAAATCTTGTGGAGTATTTATTTGCTGATCTTCATCTGCTATGTAGGTATAGCATAAATGCTCTTGTAACGCACAGAACAGGTAGATGAAGCGGAAAAACTCTCACCCAGAATCCATTAATCATGATCCATATGGCAGTGAAGCAACAGGAGCCTGACATGTAGAGAAGGGATGGCTTTGGTGGAACTGCATAGGAAATGCAGCTGATTGATTGCTATGGGCAAGTGCAGTTTTCAAGCTGGTGTGGAAATTGCAGCAAGATTGATCGGAGAAGGTATGTTTATATCCTGAAGAATGGCTGAGAAACTATTTTCTTATTTGACTTTTTTCCTCAGTTTCACCTTCTAGCTTTTTCTGGAATATTGGTACCGGTAAAATTCATGGATATACATAATTTGTTGGGTCAGGAACAGATCCAGCATATAATTAACCTGTGGCAATTCCAGTTAGTTCTTTGATCCAACTCGTCAGGCAGCCACTGAAAAGTAGGATCAG
>NW_009621497.1:135659-158902 GCF_000690535.1 Cariama cristata | reverse complement strand
ACCTAGCAGAAATGAGATCACCCCCTTTTGGCAGTAGCCACCACTTGTGTCAGTGTAGAGTGATCACAGACCTATAACCAGAGCGAGCCAGGGATTTTATTTCACCCAGTCTGTCAATGGCAGAATGACAGATTAATGCAACCAGTTACAATAACTTCTGTGCATCGCTGCACGAGCCCCTTACACTATTTGGTGTTGCTCTGAAAGACCTCTCTTCAAATCAGTGGTTTACAGGTAGTAACATTTACATTCTATTCTAGTTTCCACAGCAATAAACAAAAGTTTGACAAGGCAACCCACATGCATTTCAAATGTAAAGGAACACACAGATTAGTTTTAAGCTAAGCTCATGATGTTGATTTTTAAGACCACCTAATGATTGCTGAATGCTTGAAATAGGCATTACTGTTAAGAACATGGGGAGCCTTGGAGTCACTGAAGACACTGCAGGAAGAAAATTGGTTTTTGCAAGGCTGATAAGGACCTTGTTTGATCTGCAGGACCGCTGGTACTGCTGTTGATGGGTAAGAAGGAATAAACTCAGACGTAAGCGTCAGGGTCCAGCCTGTGATGGCAAAGCTGGTAGTTAGAAAAACAAAACCGTATTTTTGCTCTTGTACAAAGTACATTTGCTCTGGAAATCATTGAGAGACAGTAAATGTGGGACACTTGCAGCGCCATTTATTGGCTGACTTCAACCACCCTGATATCTGTTGGAGGGACAAAACAGCAGGGCATAAGCAATCCAGGAGGTTCCTGGAATGTGTTGATGATAACTTCCTTCTCCAGGTGACAGAAGAGCCAACGAGGAGAGGTTGCTATGCTGGACCTTGTTCTCACCAACAAGGAGGGGCTGGTGGGGAGTCTGAAGCTCAAGGGCAGCCTTGGCTGCAGCAACCGTGAAATGGTGGAGTTCACGATCCTTAGGGCAGCAAGGAGGGCACACAGCAAACTCACTGCTCTGGACTTCAGGAAAGCAGAATTTTGCCTCTTCAGGGAGCTGCTTGGATGAGTACCATGGGATAAAGCCATGGAGGGAAGAGAGGCCCAAGAAAGCTGGTTAATATTCAAGGATCACTTCCTCCAAGCTCAGGAGATGTGCCAAAAATGCCGCTGGATGGTAGCAACAGCACTTTTGCAACAGCACTTTTACAACAGCAGGAACTTCATCATACAAGAAGAAAATATGTGTATTTCTGTGTATTTCATACCACCCCATTATTTGACTGTTAAAGGTCTGCTCTGAAATCCATTTGGTATTTGACTGATTTAAGTGCACATGGATAAAGCCTTCAAAGATCAAGAAACTGATCTAGTAAATTCCTTATTGTTTATAGCAAAGAAGGTAAGAAAACATATACATCAGTTTTCAGCATTAGAATAGTCTCTGTTTTAACACATAAGTCACTGCTTGATTTTGTTGCATTTCTGTTCTGGAAAACTTATTAGTACCAGAGAACTAAATTAGGAAGAAAAAGACAACCGCAAGAAAACATCCAGAATATATAAATGCCACTTCCAATAATATAGAACTAAACAATTTCCTTTAAAGATCCTAGTTTGTCAAACACTGAAATGAATTATGTCCTATTGCATTAAGAGCTAAAAGCAGCAACTGGCACACTCTATCCTTGACTTCCACATTCATTCACATGTAAGTCTGAATTGAAGTGATAGCAACAGAATTTTGCATTCAAATAATTTGGGAAGAAGCCTTCACAGTTTCTCAAGCGATCTGGCTGGATGTGTTCTCATGCAGTTCACACTGGATGGACAAAAAGTCACTCAAGGCCTCTGCCAGGGTTCCTAGTACTTCCAGCCAATATTGGAATTGCATCAGAAATTCTGGTTTTCATTTAAAGAAAGGAATAAGCTTCAAGTGCCTATGTCTGGGAAAAATAGTTTGAGTACCTAGTTTAAATGCAGTCAGTACCTAATTGCAGGTAACCTTGTTCCTCCATTGAAGTGGAGCACTAACTTCAAGGTCCACACTTTGAGGGACAGAAGGGCAAACTCGGCAAGTTGCAAGGCTCTGCAACCTCTGGTCTCCTGTAAAGCTGTTTTACATAAGGAAATTAACACCAAGCCCAGCTCCAGTGAACTTTCTGGCCTCCACAGGAACAGAAAGTCCTTGACAACATACTTCTTGGTTATATGGTGGTAGTGCAGTCTCTTAGGACCTAAGGAATCTGGGAGAAGACAGTCTGGATAACAGTTGGGGTCGGTGGGCTAGGATTCATCTCCCTAATTCATCTTCCAAAACAAACCACAGACTGATGACACTTTCATGGGGAAACCTTGACTAGAGCTATGATAACAATCAAAAAACAGTACCATGTCACAGTTTTGACATGAAATATACTATAGATATGCTGGTATTTTGTATTCTGCTTGGACTCGAGAAGAGGAGACGTGTCATTGTTGCATTTCTTCTCATGGGGAGCTAATGGCTTCTAATGCATTTTAGCTTATGTAATCTGGAGGTAGAGTACTTGCTTGTAAGAAACTTTTTTCTCAAAGTTTTTCTAGGTGTTGATATTACAAAATTCAGCAAAAAGGTAATGGTTTATTAGTCTTCCTCAAATACCAAGATAAATTATTACAGTAAGTAGTAAATGGTAAGTAAATAAGCAGACAAGCAGACAAGGCCTGGTGATTCTGAATAAATCATTGATCATCCAAAGATAATTTAAATTGTCCCAATAACATTTAAAAAAAATTGTTTCTTGTAAGCAAAATAGAAGATGAAAGCATCCCTGATGGAAGTAAGTTTGGCTATACAGTCCAGCCCAAATAATGCTTTTCTTATTTCCTTGCTTTTTTAAAGTAAACACGTCTCAACAAAAAATTTTATCTTTCTCTGTCTGGAATTCTACTGTATTAGTCATTCTACTGCACACAAAAGTAGTGAAAATTCAGTGTGTGTGCCACACTGCAGGGACACATAAGGCATTTATTATAAATGAATTCCAAGTAATTAGTGTAAGAGATCATGAAATGTACGTAGGAAAAATATTGCCTGGGACGTATTGCAAACAGGAGGGGATCCAGGACATTAATAGGCAATCTGCACTACTGCTGTTCCCTCAGGGGTCTTCTACAGGTGGTTCATATTTCTGGAGTATAAATGTATGCTATATGAAATATCTTCTAAAATTTTTCCACTACACCATTTGAGTTTTGATTCTTCTAACCACTGTTTTTCTTGAGAGGCAGGCAATTAATTTGTTATTGTTATCATTACCTCATTTTGGAAAAACTCTGCCTTTTAAAGCTCCACTTCCACTTTAGAGAATCATCACTTCCTTGCTGGGTCACAACAACACCCAAATTCCAGACAATGTAAAGATAATGACAACTGGGGCAAGAGTTAATGGGATAAACAAAAGAAATCAAGAACTGGAAGTACAGAGTCCTAAGCTTTCTAGATAAGTTGGCATACGTGACAAGATGGGGCACTGCAGAGAAAACTAGAATATCTGTTTGGGACTCCCCTACATCATATCCCAGAACGCAGTTTCTATTATCAGTTTTTTGCATGATGTGGAGTTCACTCTTTTTAAAGGATTTGTACTATTCTCTATGTGAAGTTAGGTTAATTGCAAACTGCTTTATCAAGTAAAGGTCTTAGGAAAGAACTACCTATGAGACAAATGAAAGAGAAACGAAATATCCTTTGAGTTTTGGTTTGGTTTGGTTTTTTAAGAATGGTACATCACAAAAAAGTTCTTGCTGGACAGAAAACTGTTCCAGATTCCTGGCAAATGTCAAGCCCCTTTACTGCTGTGAAGCCAGTCCTCCCTGTGAAGAACACTGTTTTCCAGATTAGTCCTGCACGGTAGCTGGTCCTTGAAGTCAGGCTTGGTCATGCTGACATTATTATTCATCCAATGTGGTGCTGATATGAAAAGAAATAAAGGTGAAATGTTTATGAGGGTGAATTTTCAAATGGGCCAGTAAATGAATTTAGCACACAAAAAGTTGATAACATTTACTGGACCACAAAAAGGCAAGGTAAAGCTATGAACCATTAATAAACCATCCTTAAGAGCAGAAACAAGACTACCATCATTAAATGTCCAGTGAAATGTGAGCAGTAAGAGAGACTCATAAAAGAAAACATTTGATGGTGCCATACCTCTACATGTTCACAGGAGAACACTTCAGAGAAAGAGTAATTTAGCAACTTGAATCCTTGTGCTCTTCATTCAAAACTCACTAAAACCCTTTTGAAAGTGCATCGATATTTCTTTTCACAAATGGTCATTCTACACAGTCTTTCAGAAGAAGAGACTTCTTGCCTTTAATCTAGCAAGGTTCTTGTTAAGTTCATAGGCCCATAAACCACTAGGTCAAAGTTTCCCACTGGCATTTTATTGTGGCTCTGATTCAAAGCCACTGAACTCAATACAAAACCTCCTGTTGACTTCATAGGCTTTGGACCAAGGCCCAAGTGGCTACGGAGGGGAGTGCATGAGAGACTTTCTAACCTGAAAGAATGATCTCATTTATAAACAAACTCCCTTTGGGGAAATCTCACATATTTTCAGTGATGATTCAGAGGCTTTGCTAGGTACAGTTGATACATGACTAATTAATACCATTTACCAAGGTTGAGATTTCTCTACCAAAAATGTGTATGTCCATGTACTGTGCAGGGAATATGGGGCAACTAGGAAGCATCAGACCTCCTGTTCGTGTATGCAAAGAGAGTCAGGTATATAATGTATGCAAAGAGAGTCAGGTATGAAGCCTGTTATGCAATTCATCTATGGAAGAAATATTTTATCTTATATGATGAGGATTAGTTAAACATACTCACTGATCCAGCAAGTACAGTGCAGTGAAAATCAGAGGCAGAAAAATATAACTAAGTTAACTCCAAACTGCAAGGAAAGCAGAGGACATAATTCTAACAGTGTTGAGATTTGCCGCATGGTGCTGCTGCTGCTAGCCTTGATATTCTGTTTGTCTGGATGCGTAAGAAATAAATCTTGGTTAAATCCTTCTAAAGATAAGTGCAGTCAAGATTTCATTTTAGATGGCAGGTGTGTCAGAAGTGCAGTCTGTTCTCTGAAGTCATTGTTTCAATTTGCTATTTAGATATATTAAATACATTTCTGAAGAGGCAAATGAGACAACTTCTGAAGAAAAAGTGTCGAATTTGTGGTGGCACATGTCTTTCTTCAAGTCAATGTTCACAATTCATGAGAGGAACTAGCACTAATATTTTTTCTTTTCATGAGAAAATAGTAAGAAGGTATAAAAAGAGCAGATGGCTCAAAGGAGAAATTTGGTGAGATAGAGGAAGAAATTTTAACTGAACATTTTTCCTGAAAGTGGTTACTCTTAAAACTTAAGGTAGGAAAAGACTATTATGTAGTCTAGTGCAGTTTGCTGTGTTTCAATGTCCATTAAAATTCTACTCTGAAATCAGGGTATGAAGCCAAATATTTGGTATTTAACCAGTCAAATGTCTGATGAAGTCTATCTAAAAGAAATAGCTGAGACTGGCTGCAGTTTATTCATGTAAGTGAGCTGTTCTTAGCTGATACAATTAGATGAAGCACATATTATACAGACACATCATTTAAAGTTTATTTATCCCTATGAACAACCAAGTTTAAGATTAGAGAACAACAATGAACACTACTTATCTGCAGTACTAAGACCTATAATAAATATAAAAATAAGAATATAAAAATAATTTATATTATAATCACTTTTGAGAAAATGAAACAAACCAACAGACATTCCCTGAAATAAATAAAGGAATTCTGAGTCTCTCTGTTCATGTCTTCCAGAATATTATATGAGGCATAATCCATGGGAGAGTACAGATGTTGAAGACCAGTTTCTTGGGAATTTTATCTGCATCTGATTTGTAAAAGCTCAAGATCTGTTACTAAGGCAAAATTGTTCCTATTTAATAGCTTACCCAGATGTCAGTGGTTAGATATGTACCACAGTTGCATCTTTTAGAAATGTTTTCAACTTGGGAGACAATGGTGCACACTTTTAGAAATTCTTTGCTGGAATTAAGCCTTTTCTCAATGGTCCTACTCAAGTTCATTCCTATTTTTAAAACTTCTGAAACTAACTTTTTAATGTAATTCCAAGATGCAGTCATCTAGGAAATTGATGGTCTGATGTTGTGATAAACTCCTCTGAGCTGTAGCAGTTCCATTCAATTTACTTTAGTTGAGACAATAAAGAGTTTTAAATTAAATCAATAAAGGTCATTTTATTTAGACAAGGATGATTCTTCACAGAGCAGTGTCTCTTCAGTGCAGAAAAGTAGAGAATTATTGTTCGCAAGACAATAATTTTTCCCTTTGATCCAAGTTAAGTGATAAACCAACAGCCTTCCCTTCTCTCTCTTATGCTAGATTTAATATTGGTTAACTGAAGGTGAGTTCAAGCACTTAAAGAGAAGGTTTTTTGAAAAGCAACATGTTGCTTTTCATCATATGAGTGGAGAAGATGGGTGTTCTGTCATCCTTCAACACAAACAGTTATGACTTGACTGAGCAATATGTTATACAGAGTAAAAGAACATCTGAGGGGAGACAGAAATATGCCATAAGTTATTGTTAAAAAAAAAAGAGGAGAAAAGGAAAAAAAATGCTGTGGCAGATGTGACAATATGTTTTGGACTGTTGCTTCACGTCTTTGAGGTTGTTCTTAGAACTTGACAGTGAAGCACTCTCCAGAGTTGCTTTCATGCTGTGAGAAGGGTGGGAAGATAAAGAAAAAGAGGAGCAAGCTGTGGGAGTGCAGTTTTACTTTTGAGTACATGAAGGAGCAGTATTTCTGAATATCAGCACTTACACATAAGGATTACAGTTCCACAGTGTATAAATGGGGAAATTTTGGATGGAAGTCCCCATATTGTCATGTGTTCTCCTCAGGGCAAGGATGTTTTCGCTTTTCTATTTTGACAGCCAAAACAGATTTGCTGCAAAAGAACAGTTTGTAGCCTTTTCCATTTTAAATGAGCTAGAGGCAAAAATGAAACGATATGATTTTCTTGTGTCTTCAGAAATATAATTTTGAGGGGCTGGTGTAATCCTGGATTCTCACATAAACTTCAAACTCAACATCAGATTATCAAGATTTCATCTCTAGTATTCCCACAGATTGGTGGACTGCTTCTTGCAGAAGAATAAGAAACAAGCACAGAACAGGAAACAAGAAAAAAAAAAAGAAATAAGAAGTACACCAAGCACTGCTGACACTGCATTGAGATGCTGCCCTCATTTGAACGTGTCTTTGAGTTAGGAAGAGCCTGGGCATCCACTCTGATGGCAGGCCCAGATACATTGTTCTTCTAAGCGCATTCAACCTCAGTTTTGATGCTAATTCATAGCTATTGTGATACATTGCATCACATGCTCCATAATTAGGTTCCAACTCTGGTCTGATAATCAGCTCCAGGTAAGCACAGATAGGAAAAAATTACTTTTGTGCCTGTAAGAACATGAGCAGGATTGTAGCCATAACAAAGGGCTCAGAGATTGTCTCCTTGTACGAATTGATCTGACTCCATATTAATTTTTAACATTAAACTTATAATGTCATTTGTCCAGCAAAGCTTACATGATAAGCAGAAATACATATGTTTTCCCTAGTGTACTTAACTCAGCTTTCAGTGAGGAGACTCTTGGACTATCCTGAACTTCTTGGATGTATTGCAGATCACTCAGATTCATGATGAAAAGTATATTTGGTATTTAAAATGCACTTTCAATATAGAATTATTTTTTTTAATGAGAGCACAAATTTTCAGGAAATAATGCTCATAGGGGAGATAAAATGTCAAACAACGACTCTGAAAAATGGTTTGAAATTGAGTGAAAATTAAAGACCCTATCTTTATCCACAGTGTGACAGGATTTTTTTTTCTTTTGTAATCAGAGACATTGTCAAAAACGAATAAGTAAATTGAATGCATAGAAACAACCTCGTTAAATCTTTTTCACACAGAGGGGGGATCTGAGGTCTATGTTAGTTATTCCTTGACCAATGCAAGTAACAGAAGAAAGACTTAAAAATATCTAATTATTTTTAAGTCTGGCACTTTTTTGTACATAGATAATTTTTAATGACTGTGCAATAAACTGTATAATAAAATTTTTGGCAAGACCATATTTTTTCAATTTAGTCAAGTGTGACATTCCCAGAAGATGCTTTAACTTGTATAACTGAGCAGGAGAACAATACGCAAAAGGGAGTCAAGAGGAAAGAGACCTGTTTCTATGTGAAATTAATGGGGAACAGCAGGCCAACTTCTGTGAATGGGCATTTTCATCTTGCAACTACTCATCTATTGTTTCATCTCATCTCTGGTTTAGCTCAATACATTCATCCCCTCTATGGATTTATGCCATAAGGATCTTCTTGTGGCTTTCACCAGCATTAAGGAGAGCATCTGAAATAAAAACAATTAGTGTATTAAATCAATGTGGTGTAGGTGCTGAGTCATATGGATCATGTGCACCGAGCAAAGGATAGGCATTAAAATATATCTCTGCACATGAACTCTGTTCAAAACCAGTCTCCAGCTACCAGCATGCCTTCATGGGGACAGGCAGTGAGGTGAAAACATCATGACTGCTCCACATTTCAGCATTGGAATGGGCCAACAGGAGAAAAATAGACACCGGTTGCTCTTTCCTGCTCAGCCTCCTTAGGAGATGCACACAGGTACCAGCATTCCTCTCCCAAGGGGAATTCCCCACTCCTAAAAATGCTTAAGGAAGATAGATCGCTGTAATGCTACCTAGAGAGGCAAGGGGTTGAAAGACAAACACCAAGCACAGAGAAAATTGTCCAGATCGTCACTTCTGAATAGAGTTTGAGAACATACCAGAAGTTCTTGCTGTGAAAGGTGTATTGGTATAACACTACTGCAAACCTGGACAAAGACATGTCATAGAGAAGGTAGATGTGGTTCTTCTCAGCCTCACCAGTCAAAAACTTGGGTTTACAAGTGGGAAAAGACTATTTTATGGGTATAGAACCTCTAAGGAGATTTGCTGTTTTCCCGAGAATTAGACCTCTTTGATGATATTACATGATGGCTTATTCATGCCTTGCTTTCTGACACATTTCACCAGACAAATTCCAACCAGCAGTTGAGAGAGACCTCAGCTTACGTAGTGGCATTAGATTGGTGGAAGACCAATAAGGAAAGAGAAATCTGGAACATTTGTTTTTACATACCTGAAAGAAACAGTCCTACATCTGAGCACAAATCAGAGCTCTAGTACCCTACAACCAGTAACTAGAAACGGTTTTGCTGTTATCTCTTAGAAGTGCCAATGACTAAGTCGCTTTGCAGCACAGCTGGTGCTGATAATACGTATAGCCATTTCACATACATAAAATAGTCCAGGAGCTACATTTTAGTTCTTCTGAGAGCAGTGAGGACCATGGACTTCTCCCTCAGTTTTGTCCAAACACATACAAATAGCACCACTAAACATACATCTGCACAGCTTACACCCTGAAGAAGAACAAAGGATACAGCTTCCCACTCCGCTAAAAACACCATCAACAATTGTCTGGGCGACACAGGGCCCTTGAACTCAGGTCTTGGCAAACAATGCCGTTCTTTGGTTCATCTTTAAGTGGACAACTGATGCAGAACATTTCCTATTATAAATTCAGTTGAGTTTTATTCTACACAACAGAAACAGTTTTTCTGGATGGATGGGCTTTTTCTTACAGACAAAGAGTATATTGAGAGTAAATTAAGCACATCTAATTGGAGAAGCAAATCTCTCACAGTTTCGGAAGGCTTTAGTCTCAGTAAATAAGCAGCTCTTCCCATGCCAGAACTAGCAGTATCACAACAAAGGGCTTCTTATGCTTTGTACAAGCCAAATGCCATCAGTCCCAATATGATCACTACACCTGCTTTTATCCAAATACAAACCCTTTATATGAATTCTTTTTACAGTTCTTGTAGCTGTGGTTGGTACTTATATATTAATTAGTCCTTTA
Organism: Cariama cristata; assembly: GCF_000690535.1. Classification (NCBI taxonomy): domain Eukaryota; kingdom Metazoa; phylum Chordata; class Aves; order Cariamiformes; family Cariamidae; genus Cariama; species Cariama cristata. Next base: position 148,894 of record NW_009621497.1, on the reverse strand, counting down.
GTAACCCATGTCTTTTATAGTTATGCAATTCTTTTAGATGCATAGCATAATTTGTCTTTTAGAGTACGGGCAGAAGCAACAGGTGACGTGTTCTGTTGGAAAGCAATAGAAATTTGCTGAACAATTCCTCTTGAAGACTTCATTGAGTAGAACAGTCAGGCTCAGACTCAGAGCAAAGCTGAATAATGACGCCCTCTGCTCAAGTATTTTTGGAGAAGAGTCTGTTACAAATTAATTTCTGTAGGGACTATGATAAAGGAGGTTTTTTTATTATTATTATTTGTGATGGTGTCTCACAAACCAAGTCCTCGATCCTTTAGGCTGATTTCTGTGCAAACGTAACATAGACGGCTGATGTCCGCCTTACCAAGCTTTATACTTTATATACAAACCAAAAATAATTAGTGGGTAAAGACAAGATGGCAAAGATGCACAAGGTGATAATGAGTCAAGGCCTAATACTAGCATATATCTTAATGACCTGAAAAAAACATAATCAACAGAAATCCAGTTATATTACTTGTGAGAAAAGCTGTTGTAATTAAGACTACATTGCTGTGTGTGAAGAGGTTTCATAATAACACCAGCTTCACATAAAAGGGCTTTTAGGCTTTAATTTCTTATTAAAGCAGATCAATTGCCAAACTTCACTAAGCAGACTCTTTAAAAATTGGTTTTTTATACTATTAGATTAACTCAGTTATTCAGTGATGCTCCATTCTTGCATAATTTTGACAGACTTTACTAGTTTTGCTTTGTTTTTTTTTTTTTTTTTTTTTTTTTTTTTTTCTAATAAAAGAACTAAAGAAGAAAACAACAATGAGATTCCAACTGAAGAGGCAGAGGCAGGAGATATAAGAATTCAGGTTCTCAAACCATCTTAATCCAGTTCTCCTCTGGTACCTGTTTTGGGTGAATCATGCCCAGTAAGACTGAAGATAGGTGTGACAGAGCAAGTCCAGGTTTTAGTCCCGTAGTTTTAAGAAAGCATGTCAGCTAATGTCTTGAAAACATGATAAGAACCCTGCCTTGCTTGTTTGTTATATGTAATCTTTCTTCAATAAGGCAAGGGATTTGTGACATAAATGTTCCATGGTCACATAATTAAAGCTTTCATTGTAAAATGAGGAAGATGATTTAAGATTGCATGGGCAACCCACACACTGGCATTTCCTAACTTGATTTTTCTCCCAGTATTGTACAAAAGATACTTAATAATTAAAACAACAACAAAAAACCAACCCCAGTTAAAACCCTGAGGCAGTACAGTTGCAGTGGGTCTTATTGTAAAGTCAGAGCTTGCCCAGAGCTATCTTGGTTATGACAATTATTGTCTTTTCTCAGAGGTAATTCTTGGCAAATGTTGGCTATACAAAACCCATATTATAGACATAAGTCATGAACAGTATTTAAGCACTGACGTGAGATTTTTTTTAATGTTCCCTTCCTTTCACAGCATCCTTGAAATATAAAGGCAGATATCATCATCTCAATGCAGTCAGTTAAACATGGGTGTGCTTTTCCTTTTTAGATGTCCCAAGATACTTTGAGTGGCATTCAGATGCTAGTCCAGAGGGGCACAGGTCTCCTGTACCTCCTGTGTCTTGTCTGCTGTCCCCTTGTAGATGTCCTGGTCAACTGGGCACCAGACACGCCTGTTTATGGAACTTTGTCACACTCTATAGGTCTGGACTTATGCAGTGACTTGGTTTCATTTCAGTGAAATGTTCACTGAAGTCTCCATGGCAAATCATTATTATTTCATTTGTGACATCCCGCGTCTTTTTATAGAATTACAAAAGTCACCAAGCAGTGTCAAGGAGTGTTCAAACTGGTGAAGGTACCAGCCTCTGAGCAAAAAGAGGAGTTCAAAGCACTTCTCTGCTGTTAATTGACTGGGTGACAAAGTTCAAAGTGCTTAACTTCCCCTTTCACTTAATGAGGATAACAAACAGCTCCTTTCTAAAATACTCTGAGCTCAAGCTATTAAGACATATAGGACTTTTCTTATAGAAAATAGTCCATATTTGGGAATATGTGAAAATATTACAAACTAAGAAGTTAGCACATTACTTCCTTACAAGCACTGACTGTTAGTCCTTCCAGGTAACTGTACTAGGTGAAGGAGAAAGGGGGTACCAACATGTCAACCGAGGGTTTGTCAAGCTTTACTTTTCTCCCTTTTGAGGAAAGAAATGCAAGGGATGGAAATGGGGTGAGTAGAAAATGCTTGCCAGAAGCCAGCGGTAAATGAAGCTCTGGCTACAGCCAATTGTAAAGATTTTTTTCTGGTTTATAAAACAGTGAATTTGGACTCTAGGCTGCCATTCTGATTGTCCTTATGAGGGCGAGCTGAGCCAACAGCTTCTTGTTTTAAAATATCTTTTCCATAACCAACAAAACCCCGCATAGTTTCTCTAGAACTGCTGCTGCAGACTGATATTAGTGGTCTTGCTTTGAAGTCAGAAAACATGGAAAACTTCTGTCAGAGCCAGCCTGATGATGTGTTTGTGCTTTGTACTGCTGTTCAGCTCAAGATGTCACTCCTTGGACTGGCCACAATTGGCAGTGCTGCTGAAATTGTGGATTCAGGTCTCCACAGAGAATCGACCTGAAAAGCAGAGTAAATTGGGTCTGTCAAAGATCCCTCCTGCTTAAAGTAGGTTAGTTTTGGAAGCAGGCTAGTCTACTTACCACGAGCATGGACGTCTCTATGTGGTTCTGGAATCTTCCATGGCGATGTATCCAGAAAGTCATACTTAGGGCTGTCTCTGATTGTTTTAAACGGTAGAGATCAGTAATAGGCAGTAAGAATTCATTTCCATCCTCCTTGTCCAAGAGAAGTTGATTTTTGGGATCATGTTTCCAGAAATTGGTGGTGGATGGTGTGGTACGGAAAATACAGATGCTAGACCACAGTAGAGGTGCAGGAGAATAGAGAACGTAGAACTTGTGTGTGATTACAATTCTGTGTACCTATCAGTACTGGGTAGGAGTTATTTAGTCCACAACAATGGTAACTTAAATTGGGGCTGCGATTTCATGAGTCCAGATAAATTAACAGCTCATACTTCCCAATCCCTTCTGCTCCTTTTCTTGCATCTCTGTTCTGGGCTTCCTGTGCTTATTGTGCATCAGCTGCAGCACTGTGACTGACCACCAAACCCCTCAGAGAAGAAAGATATTCCACATATTCTTTCCTGGCAATTGAGGTTGCCCAGAGTCATGACAGTGAGGATACAGACACTGGTAATGTGAATGGCTTCTGTATTTTAATTTAACTTTATGTTGCAATTGCTATACAGTGCTTGTATTGTGATTTCAGTACATTGTTGTATCACTGTGCTAAATCAAAATCCCATGTAATGTCAAGTATCTGCAAACAAATAAATTTGGTGTTAAAAATTAAACCATCATGTGGACTGCATAACAGAACCTAGTCAGAGAGTATTGGACCCTGACAAGCACCCATGACATCCCACTATGACCAGATTTAGCACACTAGCATTGCAAAAAAATACCCCTACAAAAAGAAGTGGGTGGTTTTCTGTCAAGTCAGTGATGTTGAGTTTTCTCAGGGTGTTGTTTTATGGGAGCTGTGAGGCAGTGGACGGGCTGGAAGAAGGGCAAAGGCAAGGAGAAGGAGGAATTGATCAGGAGAGAATAAGACAAGTCCTTTTGGCCATAGCGATCAAGTAAACTGATTCAGTTGCTTGTGAAATCATAGCCTAAGGTTTTATTTTTGAGGGCTAAGACTGTGCACCCAGGCATTTTCTGTTGATATGTGGTAACTTGTGATAATTGGAGCCCTAAACCTTGATCCCAGAAACGAGGTCTGGAGTAAGTAGAAGAAAAATATGGCATTGCATTGGACAAGGTTTTGCAGTCATCAATCCCAGTCCTTTCACAGCTGAGCCTTGTGGAAACAGTACATTCTTGAGGGCAGTTATGGTCGTACTTGCTCCTCAACAAACAGGTATTTACTCCAGAAGTTAAAATATGGACATTCTGAGTACAGCCATGTGAGAAATCACAATGACGCACGATCACAAGCTCTCTCCAGAGACTGGTCGTTCTGGCAGCGGCAGGTCCCCTAACCTCTCATTTGTAAGTGCAAGGCCAGTACTTCTGTTGTGCATGATCAAGTCCAGACAGGACCTAGGGAATGAGAAACAAAATAAGTTGGTGAAGGGGGCACTCACTGTAGCACATTCTACATTCAAACATATTCACTAATAATCAGCCAACTTCTTGATCGTGTTTTTATTTATAACATTTCCTGCTCAACACGGGACTGGCTCTGGTCTATATTATAGAACAATCCTGGCAGTCTTTGTTGTAAAAGCTCAGTTCTTAACAGCACTGAGTGCTCTGGACCCACTGAAAAAAGTGTACAAGCACATATTAGCTACTGGACAAGTACTGTTGTGCTTAACACATGTAAAATTGCTTCCTGAATATCTTACAGAAGAGCAGATGTGAGTCTTACTTAGTAGCAATGTGGTTGTCACCCTTGACGCAAATTCTTTATATTTGTTTTGTTTTTTCTTTTCCTGCTTCTAGGTCTGTGCCGGTGAATGCAGAAGGCTTTCTGTGTGTATTGCATTTGGCATTTAACATTGAGCAATCATAAGACACTAACCTCTCTATTCCACCGTCACTACTGATGCTTCTGCATTACGTCCTTTGTTCTGTGATGATTTTGCTTCATCCTTTATATGCAGCTCCCTGGAATCAGTTGTTCGACTTGCAGAGCTTCATTCCTTTTTCCCTTGTTCAAAACAAGTGACTCAACCTACATTTTAATTACGCCAGTCAGTTTACATTTAACTCTAACATCCGTTACTAGCCCCAAACAAACAGCCAGGACAGATGGACTTCCAGGATCCATGATGTTCTTAGTTTTCAGAGGTGGGGAGCAGCTACCAAAATGTCTTAAAAACACATAAAACAATTTCCAGATCAAATGGTAGACATACCACGATTATCATCATAAACTAACTGAATGCTCCAGTTACAGAGCTAGAAACAGGAGTCCTTATTGTGGGCTGGCTGAAACTTCCTCTTTTCCTTGCATTTCCCTTTTAATTATGAAAGAACATGGAAAGCATTAAAAAAAAAAAAATTCCTTAAATCACTACCTCTGCAATAATTCGGACCAGAACTACTTCATGTTCTTCTAATCAATAGTCTACTGACTAGGAAACTTATAAGGTACATATAACATTATTGAAAAGGAAGAAGAGAAAGGAAAGGAAGAGGTACTAAAGGTACTAAACTGCCTTCAGTAATGTATTCAAAACACTGTGTTTAGTCAACACTCATCCAAAATTGTTTCTCACCATCTTAGTTAATACTCTTTGTTTCCCTGAATGTTCTTTGTAAAAGCTGATTAAAACAGAACTAAGAGGCTGCTCTATTTAGATAATTCTGGATTAAATGAAAGAAAATGAAAGCTCTCCTTTACAACTGCTTACCTTTACATCTATGATATAAAAGACATTTTTCTTTCTTAAGTTCTGATTGCTAATCTAAATTCTGAGTATGATTATTTGCTTCTTTTACTGACAATATTTTATTATGCATAAAATTGTCATAAACACAGTGGACTTCAACAAATTCTTCCAATTGCAGTAACATACGCTGGGAAAATATTATGTGTCCTTAAATAGATGATAAGTTCCTTTAATAGTGAATAAGAGAAAGGATTCAATCAAGTCCCATCTTTCTTTCCTGAATGTGAAGGAAGCTCAAATTATCCTCCAGATGTAAGGTTTGTAGTTTGTTCCTATTTCCTTAATAGAACAAATATGAATCTTGGCACAGATCAGCCATAACTCTAGTTTCTGATCCAACAATGTGTGGAAGCATATGCTTAATTTCAAGCTTGTGAATAATCCCATAGATCCCGCAGTTCAGGGACTAAGTGTGGAACATAGCTTTGTGGGTCAGGTGTATTCCCAAGTTGAATAATCAAAGTCCAAAGTCATTATCTACTTTTCTTCATAGATGAATTACATGAAACGTATAGTGTAATATATTCTTATAGAGAAGCTGAAAATCTGCCCCAAGGTGCCTAACAAAAATATATTAATAGATAAAAATATATGTGTGGAGGAAATGACTGCAAAACAACGAATTATGTAAGGGGCGATTTGCCCCACCTATGTGCCTGGTGTCATAGGACTATGCTTATTTTTTTTATTAACTTTTCTTTAAGAAAGTAAGAAAATGATCTGGCAAAACACATTTCCAAATAGATCTCTTTTGGCAAGAGTCTGGAGTGAAGTCTTCTGAGAGGGGAGACAGTGCAGCCTGAGAATTTTGGTTCCCTGTCTGCTTTGGAGGCCTCCTTGCATTCCTTGTTTCCCACTCAGAACAAAATTTTAAAGTTGCTGAGGCAGCTTCTTGCAGTCTCTCTGCCTGAGAAGGAGGGAATGTGTGCTTGATTCCCAGCCCACTGGACTCAGAAGAAAATCACTTGATGGCTTCAACAGTCTCATCAGATTTGACTTGTCCTCTTTGAATTTATCTACTTAAAAATCTACTGCCTGAAAGTGAGAGAGAGCCCTGATACTTAATTTGAAATAGTTGTGGAAAACCACTGGGTCTATCCCCCAGTTCCACTGAACTCCATGGAACTCTGCTCCCAAAGCAAGTCCATGGTACCTGGGTTGCATTAGTGTGTAGCTGAGCCTCCTCCTTTCAGGGAAAACTTGATTCTGTAAACCTGGACATCTGATAATCCAAAATATGTCAATGAAAATAAGCAAACTTTTAAAAGAGTTTAAACGCAATTAATTTAATTCCTCCCATGGCCCCTTAATTTTTATGTTCAGCTCTCAGCAATTCTACAGTTCAGCTGATACCAGAAGCGGAGAGTATTTGTAATATAAGAAGAAGGTGCTTTTGTGAGATTTCCAGACCAATGCTGCAGATCCAATGGATTAGCATCCAAATCTTCAAGTGCACATCTGAACCATGTTAAGACAGAGGTCCACTACTTTTGCAGTACAAGTTTCCCTTCTCCTTCTTTATCTGTTTATGAAATATTGAGAACAGAATGTCTGTTTTAAATTAATAACTTGACCATTGTTCTGAAGCCAGACTATATAATGCTCTTTCTTTTTTTTTTCTTTTTTCTGTTCTCTAAATTTTGTCTTCCACTTCATAGCAGCAATTTCTTCTGTGAGCAGCAAATTTAATGGAGTCCAATTTCCTATCAATTGTCTTTCCTCCTGTGGACACTTCACTAGTCAAAGACAGCATACGGAGCTATTTATATGTGGTCTGGTTGCTGGCAAACGTGTACAGTCTCTGGCCATGCAACTGTGGTCAAATGGAGTTAATTCTGCCTGCCTTTCCTCAGTGGAGACACTAATCCGGGCCTTTCTCCCTAACCCCACATTTAGTTTATAGGAATTTTGAGCCTTGCATGCCTCCTTTAAATAAATTGCTCAAGAAGTTCAAAATCCATTTGAAAATAGGGGTTGCAGGCAGATATAAGATAAACAATATAGTTACATTTCCAGAAAGTTAAGTTATTCTCCTCTTCCCTGCCCCCCCTCCAAAAAAAAAAATAAAAAAGACTACTAATTTCAGTAGATTACACAGGTATGAAATTCTCAGAGGGTTATTGAGACAAACAAATCAGTTTCAACAGCAGTTACTGGAAATATCTTAGTTTCTTTCCAAGAGATATGAAGGAAGTCATAAGGGGGAAGAAATCTTCTTTATCTTTCCTCCTGCTCTCGTCAAACCTGAAAACTTGGAGGAACTTAGTACAGCCTGTACCAAACTTGTTAGTCTGCAATATCAGCCTAAATCTGGGCTAGTGATGTGTTCTGCGGTTAAACTGAGCTGGTAGAATAAGGCTGGTAGAATAAGGTACAGAGCTGTTAGAATAAAGTACAGAAAACAATTGGCAGCTCATCCCTTTCAGAAAAATTGTTCACCTACCTTGGATCTGTATTTCAGATTGGACTCTGTTAGCTCTACAGGTGATCTTTAGACACAAATACTTGGGAAGTGTGCATCAGTATGCTGTGGCAGCTGAAAAGCTTCTCCGTCGAGTCCTGTTGTGGGGATTCCACCTCTGGAGTCACCTGACAGTAAGGGATGGATCTGCTGAAGGCTCAAAGCTTCCAGAGGAAAATCAACTGTTTTTTGCACACTACCATGCATACTTAAAGTAAGCCCATGAAGAACAACTACACTTCTTATTTTCTGATTGAAGCCATCTGAGCGCTGGAAGAATTATTATGAGTAAAGCTTGAAACCAAATTTTGTTTCATGTACATTTCACTTCTCACCTTCACAGTTTTCAGTGACTCCTCTTGACTCCAGTGAAGTTTTTCTCTAAGCTTCGTAATTAAACAAACTCTAAGCCTGGCTGGTCCCACCCCAGTGGAGAGCACAGGGGCAGTAAGGGTGGCTGGGCTGGCTGGGCAAGGTTGGTCCTGCACCTTCTCAGCAGAGACAGGACAACACTCCGACAGCTCTTGCTTTCAGTATCTGAACACTACCTGAATAGTACTTATCCATCACACTGCCATCAACAGCTTAAATGTTAATAACAGTTCCAAATTGTGGGTTCTGGTTCAGGATAGTTTACAGATACTGAACGTTATAAGCTAAGGTAATGAAGATGCCCAGTAAAATCTACAGGAAGCACAGCTAAGCAGTCACAGATACATTTTTATCTGTTTTTTTTCTTCTTTTTTTTCCCCAAGCAGACCTAAATCAGAAGAATGAATTCAGTGACTATAGAGAGGAAACTGGTCTTCCATGGAGTGAAGGTATGCATCAGCTGAAAATTCTGGCTTCTGCGAATGAGTTATTTTATAAGGTTAAGTCAGAGTTTCCATTAACACAACTATATTTTTGTCAGTCAGTCACAAATATTTTCCTATTGATGTTAGTCTGCAATTTCAGAATTTACTAAATAAATAATAATAGCAAGTCAAAAGAAAATGCCTCTGCCTAACTTCATTTTAGTCCATCTCCATGCCTTCACGTTTCTGATCTGTTTTCAGTTTCAGCTTTCCATTTGAGACATAATTTGAGTATAACTTTTGACAAACAGCAGCGTTGGGCCATAGGCTTTCTGTGCCTTCACACTGATACCTTTAGGTTTTTATCCAAGCTGTGATATCTCTCTGTGAAACGTAAACATACTCTGATGATTGAATTTCCACTTGTATATCAGCATTAGGGAAGAATTTGCAGTTCTGTGGAAAAGAGCAATTCTACCTGAGATGAATATGAATACGACATTGAAGGGTTCTGACTAAAATCCTGTTATAATGCCTAACATTTCTGCAAGAAGACTAGCTGTTTTTAGAGAAATCACTCCTGTGCATACTACAGGGGTGCATGTGTGAAAATAAGGCAGAGAAAAGTCAATCTAAATAACAGAGCAGTTTATAAGATGGGAGCAGTGGGAAAAGAGAAATAAAATGGCAGCTTTTCATGAACCATAACTGAACGCTCAGAGGACAAAATAGAAAGATTATTGTTTGCAGATGTGATTGTGGCAATAAAAGAAGGACATAATAAACTGACAAACAAACCAACCACTCTTATTTAAAATTGCTACAGAATTCCTCAATAATAATCCCAAACACTGCAGTGTACAATTGTTATATTGATAGGGTAATTATGGCGACTCTTGTAGTAAAGCCTTTTTGAGTAACTATGCTTTGAGAATGTTATTGCAGGAAGTTTTAGACTGCTTTAATAGGGAATGAACCAAAGTAAACTGGTATGGATAGACTGGGAAAGTAAATCAGTATAATAAAAAACAAATGCAAAAAATGTTGGAAGATAATCATGGATCATAAATAGGTCCACATTTTCTCTGGAGAAAAAGATGACTGGGTGACATTCAAACAAAATGCGCTATGCTGAAGAAAGTTAAACCAGTACAATGGGTCAATAAGGAAACTGAAGGTACAGTCGTACCAGGTGCTATCATGCTCTGGTTAACCTAATCTAAGCTAGCACAGGTAATGGTCGCTGTTAAGATGTGTCAGTATCAGCATCAGCACATACTAGGAACCGGAGTACGAGCTCTTTAGGAGATCTAGCTCGGTTGCATAGGTGCTTTCACTTGCCGGCCTCATGGTATGTTGTCTTCTCCTGCTGTTCTTACCTGGACCAAGATTAAGCTAGCCATGGCAGGCATCTGCCACAGCCATCCTTCATTTTGCTGGGCAGACATGGTTTCAGGGTGTAGCTCTTCTCACCCATGGTTAGCTGCCTGAAAGCTAGGCATGTAAACAAGTAGTCTAGGTTTCCTCTTTAGTCAATGGGGAGGATGTGTCCTCCAGAGAGTGATTCATTTCATCCCAGAACAATTGTGCTGCTGGGGAAATGATCCAGTTGCCTAAATATAGGAGCTCAGTACCATCTGAGGTGCCCTACATTGTCCAAAACATCATCAAGGGGCTGGCAGGCATAACACAGGACTTATGAGAAACCTTGGCCTTCCGGACAGTCAGTAGCTGGAGGCCAGGTTCCTATGGTGCCTAAACCAGCACTAAATGCCTATGTTTAGGCAACTGAACCAGGCCTGGAGTATAATTTTTTTTCAGCCAAGGACCAGTTAGCAGAAAATTCTGTGCCAACAGCACAGCACCATCTTAGGTACAAAGGAGCTGTTTGTTTTCTGGGGGAGGAGGGAAGAGAAGTTTTTCTGTTGCTAGTTTTCTGGTTTATTTCCAGGAGAAAAAAAAAAAAAAAAAACCAAAAACAAAAAGGAAAAGTTCAAGACTGAAGCCTGTCCTGAACTACACTTTGTCTTGCTGTGTTCAGGGTGAGGAAGAGACTACAGAAATAGAATAATTATGGGAAGAAAAGTGTTGCTGTAGAACAGATTAAATTAGATGGTAGAAGCAGGGAAGGAGAGAGAGTGTTTGACAGTGAGAAGAAATGCCTCCCCAGAAAAGGAGCTCAGGTGCCGTAGTTAAGGCAGGTGATGATAAAGACTATGTCACAGCTGAAACACTGGGACATTCATAGGACTGGGCTGGAAAGATCTACAATAAGACCCTAGGAAGGACAGAAACCATGAGGTGGCAATACAACCAGTAAACTGGACTGGCAGATTAGCACCCCAAATGGAAACAAGAAATCAAAAAGCAAAATTAATTTATCAGAAGGCATAAAGGTTCTTGGAGGAAAGCCCATCTTGGCCAAACCAGATTTTGACAAGCTTCTTGAATTCTGCAATATTTTATTTAAGGTAGAATAGGGACAATGACAACTCAAATGCCTATAATATGCCCTTGTGGTGGCCATGAAAACGACACTTACTTCATCCTCGGTCCTGGAAGGATCAAAAAAGACCTCACTGCATTTCTGAGCAGGGTATTAGTGTCAAGATCAATAGCTCGCATGGTATGAGCATGGTATGAAGGATAATGCTACTGCATCTCAAGAACTTCACTGCCCGCTGGCATTTTGAGATTCTCCAGTGGGTAATTCTACTTTACCCACATCAGCTGAGGTGGTATGATGTGATTATCATTCATATTATTAACGGCCTGTCCCAAATTCTCAGGTGCAGATGTGGGTCACAATGGGGTCTGGCTGGAACAACTGTGTTCTGCTTTGTATGCAACAGCAATCCAAGTGTGTGAGTAGGAAGGTTCACTTTACATTACACTCTGCATTGGTTAGGAGTCAAAAAGCAGTATGGCAGGTCACACTGCTCAGTGCAGACATAGCCTAACTAAATGTGAACTCAAGGTCCAGAGTTGAATCCATCGTGAATGCTGTTCATGATGCATGATTTCATAAAATGTTTTAATAGTCTTAAAAGTACCCTGACCACCTAGAAGGTCATTGGACTCCAGGCAGTGATTAGGACCTTAATTAGCTACATTTGTAGAAAATTCAGTGTGAAAATAAAACCATATGAGAGAGAAGAAAGTTCCTCCTAGAACAAAAGAGTGGGGAAGATCTGAAGTTTTTTAGGGGAAATGAGAATGAGTTGCCTACCTTTCTCAAGGGGAACCAAGGAAGAACTATTATTGTTACAAGTGTATCTAGAATATAAAAGTCCCTAAGCATAAATACTTATGGTATTAATTAATTGGAAACCCAATAACAAGTGAGAATAAGAACAAAAAACTTTATTTGCTAGAACAAACTTCCTGCTTCTTTGTCCAGCTAGTATAGTTTTTAAAAAGAATACTGGCAATGTGGAAACGCTTAGCTTTCCCCACACGTGAAGAACCCAGAGCACAGCAGAGTTATGGACAAACCTGTCAGCAGGGTGCATCTTCAGAACCGCAGCTGCTGGGGAAAATTGGGTGCACTACACAGAGAAAGCATTAAAAGAGAGTCTTCCCTGATGAACAGTAGTTGGTACTCCTCTAGCAGGGGGTAGGTGACAGCTGCAAGGGACTCAGTATTCCTTAAGCCATTCACATCAGAAAGCAGAGAAGCACATACAAGGCCTCTACATTGCAATGGACATGTTGGATATGAAAAATCAATAGAGCTTTCCTCTGAGCCACCAAACGATGTGTTTAAATTCACTGGTGCAACTAAGAGCAGAATCTAGTACTGTGTTTTACCTATGTCTTTTACTACTGACTGCGACCTATACAGCAATTATTATACATGGCTACATTTCAGTGATAATACTGCTTAATACCCTATTGCAAATTGTGATGAGGGCCTCAGTAGCAAACTGAAGAGAAAAACCTAAGGTAAAAAAGCGAACGTGCAGTGGGACAAGTCGGCCAGAGCTTGGTGTTAGATCTATGTACACCTTCTCTTCACGGCAACCTAATTGAAGGTGACTAAAAACCCTTTTTTATTATAATATCTAGCAGGATAATTAGCTTTGCAAATAGACAGGACTCAAAGTGATTAGGACAGATGGAACAGAAATAGGAAGTGCTTATAGCCAACTCTCCCCCTACATACTCTGCAAGCAAATCCCTGCTTCCAGGCTTGGTTTTAATTCACTCAGTGGCTTTCTGAGTCTCAGCAAACTCTTACCAGTCCTCTCTGGTCTGGTCTGGCCAAGGAACAGACCAGGGAACAGCCAGCCAGACCCTGGAGGAGATGAAAAAAATACAAACCTCTGGGCACCAGAGGGGCTTGGGCAGAGTTTGCTGTGACTAAGAAAGTCCCCGAGAGAACTAAAACCATCTGTGCCTGCTCTCGCTGCAGCCCCGCTGCCTCCCCCACCAGCAGCAGGCTCCTGCTCCCTGCTGCGA
>NW_009621497.1:95247-135628 GCF_000690535.1 Cariama cristata | reverse complement strand
ACTCTTTCCTTTCCTCTCCTCCACACACGGCCAACATCGCATGCTTTTCTTCTCCCTCTTCTTCTCACTCCCCTTCCCAAAACAGAGCTAAGCGACTCTAAGGAAAAGAATAATCTCTCCTTCCCTCTGGGTCCACCTGGGTCTTCTTCCTAAAGAAACCTAACACAGACTGAGAGTCCAGGAGAGCACCTAGAAAAGTGTCTATATCTCATGTACTTGTCCTGTTCTCAAAGCCCTCCCTCAGCCTCTGCTTTTAGCCATTGTTAGCTAAAATACTTTTAGCCATTTAGGCCAGGAAAACAAACCAGATCAAGCCTTGCTCGGACCCAGCGCAGTAAGTCCTGCCTACATCCCAGGCAAACCCTCACAGGCACTGATCAATCCAGCATCTTAAACAGGGCACAGGAGATATCAGGTGTGTCACCTTTTTCCGAGCCAGTGCACAGACGAGAGGCGCTGCCACTGCCACCACCACTGCTTTCCCGGTACATTTAGTGGCTTCAGTGACTTGGCCATGCTGAGTTTCCCCTATGAATGTTGCAAAAATTAATCAGCTTTAAAGTGGGACAGCAAGAGCAAGCAGCAGCGTGCAAAAAATTATCACAGAAATGAGACTCATTTTCTGGATTATTCATTCATTTATTGTTTGCCAGCATGATGTTTAGTGTGTGCCCCAATTCGGTATTTGACTCTAACAGAGCTGGAATATTAAATCCAGAATTAGGAAATATACTTGTTCCAATTAACATATATTTTCCTTTGTATAAATGTCTCTCTTCTACCATAACTTAGAAGACCTGCTGCTTCTCAGATCACTTCGGAGGTATTAGTGCAATAGCGCTGCTAAAAACAGGTATCAGTAAAGCACACCTCGATATACTCAAATGTAAGACATTAAGTGCAATATCTATTTTTTGACAGTTTTATAAAAGAACCCCCAAAAAAGTGGAGGGGCATTCAGTGATGCAGTGTGCTAGATGTTACTTTAAAAATCATTAAATTAAACTAAATTAAAATTACACAGCAACATTGTTGTATTTGCTGAGGAGATAAAGAGAGACACAAGGGAAAAATAAAGCCAACCCTCATTTTATGAGAATTGCAGCCTACTTATCGCCACTGAGAATGACATTTAAATTAGTCTGATTATAAAGATTGTTACTTTATTTCTCTCCCATTCCAGTATTGCCTTATAGCCCTAGCGCCTTATGCACCATGCAGACATATGGTGAGGCTATGCCCTTACCCTAAGGACTTAAAGTCATAAAGAAATTTATGTGTCTACTTCTCACAGAAGTTAGCGCCTAAGAAGGTGGTTACGATGGCCTGCATCTTCAAATCTAAGTGAGTAAATCATAAAAAATCCAAGGAACATAGAACCCTAATGGTCTTTTGCCTCACTCACACCAAATGGAGCAGGGTTTGAGAGCGAGGAGGGGGCTGCAAGAAAATGTTTCTCCGGTGGGTGGGAAGATGTATCAGCAGCACTGGGGCAGAAAGATGCTACTGTATAAAGCCACAAGCTGCCTCCAAAATTTGTTTTATTTTTAAGCATGTGGTCTTGTCTCATTCCTTTGGATACTCCTCCTGTTACAGAAAAGTCTTATTCCCATTTTACAAAGCAAAAGGATTCAATGTTCTGCCAAGTGTTATACATGAAGCCAACGGTAGAGCCAGAAAATGAAGGCACAACTTGTGAATTGCCATGTGGTGCCTCAGAGAGAATACTACACTTTTTTTGCTATGAAGGTAGACAGCAAACTGGTGAATAAAACAAACTTTATGTACCACCAGGGTACCTTCACTCCAATATTAAGAACTTTAAAAGTGTGCATTAAAATACTTAAAGAATTTAGGCAAAACCATACTTCAACATATAAAACTGGTTTCATATACATTACTGTGTATAGATGTATATATGTGTGTGTGTGGTAAAACATATTATTTTAACTGGCAGGAAGCTCATAAAAAGAAAAGCTTTTGGGGTTGGCTCAAACTTGGAGTGCACTTTAACATGCTGGTGGTACTTTATGAAGAAATCTCAAATGTATCCCATGTGTTGCAAATGCTTAAGAATAGGCTCAAGATGAGCTTTTGTCTGCCTGAGCCATACAACTATTTCAAAAATATCTTCCTTCAGCAGCACCAATATTTATTTTTGTATGTCATTTTTGCAGTATGAATGCTGGATTTGAGTTTCCACATTGCCATCAAAGAAAGAAGTGAAAAAACCAAAACCCTTAATAAATCTAACAACAGAATCTGGTTTCAAGACTATTTTCCATGACTGAAACTTTTTTTGTCAGAATCATTTTTCTTAGAACAGCTGACATATCATTATTGTTTTCCTTGTTTTAGAATATTGGCTTTCCAGAAATGTCCAATCCATCCTTGAACTAAAAAAGGAACATGTCTTCAGAGGTCTGGCTTCTTTTTTAGGAATGACAGTGTTCTTTTCCCTTTCCACCACCACTATTGTATGAAGTGACTGCAGGTTTCTGGGACAGAAGTAGAAATACATACATAAAGAACTGCCATAACTACCTGATTGTTCTCCAGCTGTGTGGGATCAATATGACTAGAAGTAACTTAGGAGGTGAACTCCCTTATTGTCTTCAGTGGTCCAATTCCACACTCCTACTTCTACTCTGCTTTTAAAATGGATTTCTTTTGGCAGATTTTTCTTCAGTCATCCTATCTTCGTTATTTGATCTCTTCTGCCTTCTCTGTCATATTCAGCAGAAATTTTTATTGATGGCTGCGGTATGATATCACATCATCCGTTAGTTTTTCTCAAGTGACTGTCGAAAATGGTTTCAACTTAAACATGAAATTTCAGCCCCTTGATATCAGTGGGAGTTCAAGAGTGATAAAGTTTTACCTAAAGCGCAGGCATGACCTATGGACTGAGGAATTAAAATGCTGCTTTTATGTTTTAATTACTGCTTTCTCAAATGGAAATTAAAAAAAAACCCCAAAACTATTCTTCCAAGTAGTTGCTTCTCCTGAGCAAAGAAACATTAGAAATAAAACCCCAAAAAACCTCCAAACAAATAGTGAACAAGTGAACAAACCATGGAAACTTGAACATTCCTACTGCATTTTTCTAAACTTGGTTACTCATGAAATCACAGGGAAGCCTAACTGCATACTTTTTCATATTTCAGCAGCAAGTGAATGATTTTTTGTTGACAAGAAGCCCAATTCTGTATATTCTAATTTTTCAGTAGCTCCACAGAGGTCCATAAGTATTCTCTTTAAGTGAATTAGGGATAAAAAGCAAGATGAATCTGTTGAATCCAAGCTTTTGGTGGAACTTCAGGAACACGAGCTGCATTTTTAAAAGTCTTTAACTGAATTTTCAAAAGATTTTGTGACTATTCAAGTACTTCTTCAGAAGACTTCTTCAGAAGCAGCTCACTCATGAACAATTCAGTAGGGAAATAAGAGACAGAAGCACTCTGAACTACAGAGATTTCATAATGATTAAGAAATTCCTATCACAAAGGATTATGAACAGAGAAACAGAAAGGTCACTTGCATGTGGAAAGTGAGCTGATGGCCAAATTGCAAGGACTAAGTATCAACACTTTTATGTCTCCCTTTTCAGTGATTCTGTAATTCATAGTCCTTCTGTGATGATTCTGGTTCTTTTGGAAAGTAATTAGAGCTTTACAACAGATAGTGCAAGGAGTGCAAGTGAAAAACCTGTGGTGCGGCATCCATCTTACCTGACCTATTTATCTAAACTCCGCAGTAACAGGGTCACCCATCTGGAGGTCTCCATTGTTTGTACAGGGAACATAGGTGTTTACGCTAGGACTGCCTCAGTAGGTGTTTACAGTCTGAGCACATGCAAGGTGACTATGTCAGCGTTCATTTAATGAGCTCAGCTCAAGTCTATGTGATTACTGGTCTCCTCCACTCTCTCGTAGGTCTCCCCACAGAGCTGGCAGTAATATTACGATTTCTTACAGCCATCCCTGCTCTACTCTGACGTGCCTGTTTAGTTGGCCTGTCATTGGGGAATATAGGTTGGCATCCCATATGGTCTATTAGAAGACAGAGTGCCCTCTTACACATTCTATATGGTAAGCCTGAAGCATGGGCCTTCATTACTGAGTTTTCATACTGAATCTGTATGTCCCTCTTCTTACATTTCCAGGACTTTGATTCCTGTTACGCACTATGGGAGCTGAGCTGTATTCCTAATGATGGCAGTGTCTGTCGCTCTGCTATGTTCATTTTCAGACCTTCCTGTGCTGTGTAAGTGTTATTGTTTAATTGCCCATTCCCCGGTGTAGCGTGATTTTTTAAATTAGCTTGACATTTTATGTGTTTCTTTTACAGCTCATCTCAGCTGTTAATGAGCCCTTTGCTAAGTGTCTTCAGTACAGATCATTATAGCTCTTTAGTACTGTCATTTGAAAGCTAATACCAATAAACAGAAAAATTACTCAGCAGGAGAAACGTAAGTGTGCTATGTTCCCAATTTTTAGTTTGCAAAGGTTAGGAACTATTCAGTGGAAGTAAGTTTTTTTTTTTTAAAAAAAAGTTTTACAGTAACCAATTAATGTGATTTGATCAGATAGGTATTATGGGCTGTCTGGGTGCCAGGCCTGCATCATTCCAGCCCTGAAAGACCTGCGCAGATACAACTCGAAAGGCATCTCAGGCTAGTCCTCTCCCTATGCTAGACACCAAGAGCAGGTTTTCTTTTAACCTAAGTCCTATCAAGTGAAGAGTATCACGCAGAAGAGAAGAGCCTAGACCTTCACAGAGTTTGAGCCTACCTGCACACATGCTGAGATCTAAAGAGAGAGACCACCAACCAGAGCGGGAAACTTTGAAAGCTGCCTGACCCACAGGTGGTTACGGAGGTTATCTTATTTGCAAACTCTGTTTCTGAAACTAGGGAAAAAAGGAGTTTCTTGTAGGAGCAGGTGGGCTTTTTTTGTTTGTTTGTTTGGGGTTTGTCTTTGTTTTTAATTTTAAAGTTTTCATCCATGCAAGTACATTTCCCTAGCCAATCTTGGAGCCTGGATAACAGTAGACCTGTAGACACAAATAAACAAAGCCTCAACTGCTTTTTTGTAGGCTGGCAAGACCTTTATAAGGGCACATACCTAACAGAAAAGTGATTGAACTGCTAAGTCTGTAAGGAATGATTCATGATTTCAAAAGAGTTGGATATTAACTAGTGAAAGCTTGTGCAAGGTCGTAAGTGCAAATGTTTTATGCTAGTCATTCTATATGGTTTTCTTCACGGTATCTTTAAATATTGCTTTAGGAAACATCATAAGGCCCAGGCCAGTGCCAATTTGACTATGCTAACTAGAGCTCCAAGGCTGTGAAGCTGCAATATTTGAGTCCTCTTGTCAATGTTGGTAAGAACAACTAATAAAAAGCCTTTCAGTATGCCAGGCAGCAAGAGCTTAAATTGAAAAAATGTAATTCTGCTAAGTGCTGGAAAGCAGTTAGTAAAAGACGGAGGACTGAGGTGGGATGGTTCTCCACTGATAGATAACCAAACCGTAGGATGAATGTATTAAATTGTACACTGACCGTTAAGGCAAATACATAAAGATTAACATAACTTTAGTTATGAAAAGTGCTGACTTATGAGATAGTAAAAGTGTAAAGAGACTGGATATTCAGGAGGAAAAACAAAAGATGTCAGTGACGCAGATGAGGAGCTACAGAACACGACTGTGTAAAGTATGCTTTCTGTGAAGTAGCAGTCAGAAGAATTTATTTTTTCCATATACAAGAATGGCCGAGAATGGTGGAATCACAGCCATTTATAGGCTGTGACTAAGTCTAAATCAGTGTAATTCTCCCTGTAACACTAAGAACTGTTATAAAGTTAAAACAGAGAGATAAAAAGACTCACAATGTTAAAAATGCTGGTTAAGAAAAGAGTCACGAATAGAAAAGCTGACTGCTGTGGTACAGTAACAGAACTCTCCAGAGCAAGTCTTTCTGCTACATTACCTTTGAAATAAAACAGGCTTTTGAAGGGGGAGGACTGGTATTGTCAAGGCCTGAATGATGTTT
Source organism: Cariama cristata (assembly GCF_000690535.1). Classification (NCBI taxonomy): domain Eukaryota; kingdom Metazoa; phylum Chordata; class Aves; order Cariamiformes; family Cariamidae; genus Cariama; species Cariama cristata. Next base: position 129,571 of record NW_009621497.1, on the reverse strand, counting down.
AAATAAAACAATGCTTGGAGTAGTACATGGTGCTGCGATTTTAAGAAAACAGATTTGTTTCGCAGCAGAAAGCTGAAATGTTTGTAGAAAAGACAATAATAAAAGTCAAAGCTTTCCAATAAATGAAATAATACTACATGGATTTACAGAATATTCTGGTTAAGGGCATACTGGTAGTCCTGTTTTTAAATTATTAGATGATCCTATCTGAAAACATGTGTTTGGGAACAATAGCACTGGCTCATCTGCCACTGATTTTAATGGTCTTAGTTATCCCCATTAAGCTGAATAGCTGGTTCTATTGATTTCAACAGTCCTGGGAACATAACCAACCATTCAAACCTTTAATGGCCCATCACAGTTGGAATAGTTATGTTTTGTAGGTGCTGCACAGCTAATGGGAAAGCTGACGGGATAATGAATGCTCAGATGCTAACAGTAATGGAGTTACCAGACACCCACATTACATGACTTCTGCACAGCATTAAAAAAAGGATAGCCTTATAGAAGACAAGAAACAAATTGGGTAATTTACAAGTAAAATTGCGTCCCCTACATCATAAACAACCCATTAAGATGAAGTGATCATGCCACTTATTAGCTCCCTTATTATAAATCTCGTTGTCACATGAAACCTGTCAGGATATATTTCACAGCTCTGATACGATCTATTTCGTAGAGGTAGATATTTTACTAAACATTCTTAAGGGCAAAAAATAATAAAAAAAAAGGCCCAACATTGGAAAATGAGTATCCATCTCTTGGAGAGAGAAAGGTACATTAACAGGATCTTGTAATTGTTCTCAAGCATTAAAATTCCAGGAAATTTAGAGATAAGTACGTGTTTAAAAAAAAATCAAAGCATTTAACAGTATGAAAATGCAGAGGTAGGGCATCTGCACAAACTTGTCTTTGTCCTGAAGTGACACCATGGTGGATGAAAATGAGAGAATAAACCAACAACTCCTTCAAGAAGGCAGCTAATATGCTATTAAAAATCAGCTTAATTTAATCCTGATCATTGTGAGGAGTTTCATTGCACTGAATTAATGACATCTTTTACTTTCTGGAAAACATTACAGATCCTTTAGTTGTTTAATCTTTTGAGTTGTTTTCAGTTCTGTAATAGAATTTTTTGCTTGAATGTCGATAATAGGTTTTGATATTATTGTTCCCCTGACAGAAACTTTTAGCAGAAAGAGAACTGAAACAGTGCTGGTTTGTGAAAGGGTATGATACATGAAGTCAGATCCTCATCAGGAATAAGCTGTGAACCAGCTTCCTTGGTTTTAATGGATTTACAACAGCTGATGAGCTGGCACATGATATGGAAACATGACATACTTTCAAAGGTTTCTGTGAAACATAAATTGCCTTTTACTAGTGTCCGGAGATTTTCAAGAGAAGGAAATTGCTAGGAGAAGCAAGTTGTTAAGACTGAGACCATGATTCCACAATACAGTAAATCATACTTGATGGCTTCTAGAACTAGATGAAAACAGGTGTAACTACAAGACAGAAATGGATAAAACAATATAAACTCAATTTCCCAGTTCTAGTGTGTTCAAAATTTTGTCAGAGACTTTCCTAATATAAGTAGCTTCAGTGCTGGATCATATATCATCTGTTCAAACTACTATGCCACTTCAGGTATTTGCTCTATCATACCCAGGCAGAAACAAAATAAAAGCTTGACAATAGCATGATCTCTGTATCAGATACCCTGGCTAATTCAACAGCAATGCAGTCATGTGCCCAAGATGGATCCAGACCATGTTTGTATTGCCAGATGCACAGATCTAGTTTAAGGATAACAGATCCATGGCTAGAAATTCAAGGGGGGTGGGAATACCTCGTGATGTCAGATGGGAAGTGGAGCAGACACTTGATCAAGTAAATCCACATGCAGCAAAGTAGGGTTAATGCAATGCTAACTCAGATTCAGGAGCAGGTGAGCCATGTTATGCTGCAAAGTGTCTGTGAGGAGGTTTCGATCTCCATCTGCTCGAAGGCAGAAGCTGAAGTGGCTCTGCATTGCGTTTTGTAGTGCTCCTCATGCAGAATTTCGCAGGATGAGTGCAGCTGTGCTCACAACATAGGGGCATGCCCTGTGCCTTGTGATTGCTGACTGGGCTGCTGTGTCTTTAAGTGATTCTGATCACCAGGGTCAAAGTCCAATAAACATCAAAGAAGTCCAAAAAAACCAACGAAGCAAAAAAACACACCCAGAGAGAAAGGTGGCTGGTTATGGAGAATATGAATTACACTGGATGAAAAAAATTGAGAAAACAGACTTTTTACAGCAAGAAATATAATTGGTGGTTGATGAACTCTTCTGAATGTTATCTGCTCTTCAAAAATTAGATTAAGCCAAACGAACAAGAATGATCTGTTCTTCTAAATATTCTGCCTTCCTATAGGGTGGTAATGCCATATAACTAAAGAGGTCAGAGCATCATCTCCTTTGGGAAATCAGGTTGTATGCAACACTCACTATTTCTTACCACTCCAGCCTGAAGCGGTTCCCTGGAGACTGAAAGCCTGTACCTCAGCATCAGTAGCTTTAGGTAGATAGTCTTCTGGCAAGCATTACGGATTTTATTGCCTTTCTTAGATTACTGGTTTAAGACAGTAGTTTTAAAGAGAAAATTGTAATTAAAAAAACACCTGCATTGTACTCAGAAGATCTGTAGCATTTTATAAGAAGAACCTCAGCACTGAGAGATTTCCCACTCCGGACAGCCCAGGAAAGCTACTAGTTTGTGTAAGTGTGGGTGCTTCACAAAGGCCAAAGCATGGGAGAAAGAAGAGCCATGGACACCAGATCTCCAGCCAGAGTTTAACCTCTCAGGTCCTCCCTCCTCTCTGGGTAGCTGCTATGTTTACAGTCCTGTAACAACACATCACCAATTTAGGACCCCAGACCACTGTTGCCCGCGGTTTGGATTAACAACAGATTAGAGTGGCTTGTGTTTTCTTAAATCTGATACAAGTTTTCTTAGAAAGGAGCTGTTAAGGTGATCATCCTGGAGCTACTCTTCTCACATACCTTCCTCAACTTTTCTCACTCCACATTCTAGAGACACATAGCTTTTAAAATAGGTCCAATTTTTCTTCAGAAAAGTTTAAGGAATAGAACAAGAGCTTCTTGTTTCTATTGACTACAACATATTTTATAGATTATGGTCAACATATTTAGCCAAGACTATACACTATCTATGAAATTAGCTAAAGTCTATTAAATTACCTGAAAGGAAAGCGGGTTCCACTGTAAACTGCTAAAGGTGAGACAGGCAAAAATTTGTTAAAATGAACAAACAAAAGAGACATAACTATCTTATACAATGTGTAAATGTCAAGGACAGAGATTCAGGTATGAGAACATCTCGGTCTACATGGCCTCGGTCCTCCCATCTGGTTTTCAGGAAGGTTCTCCAAGTCCACAGCCACATGGCAGCCAAGCATGAGAGTCACACAGAAAGAAGCTGAGGGGCTGTTTTAGAAGGAACTTCAAATACTTCAACTGATATGAACATTTCATGATTCTGAGTACTGTGAAGCCGAAACTGTGTTTCCTGTCAGTGCTGTCTGATAACTGGGACAGAAGAGTAGAGCTCCTTAGTAAGAAACATTTACTTGATACTTTTCCTTGAGGTTTTGTAAACTGTGTAATTAAAGGCTTTTATCTAGTTTTTGAAAGAAAAAAGAAGTGTGGAAATGGAAAAAAAGGAAGGAAAACTAAATCAAAGCCCCTCTGTGAAAGCCCCAAAGGACACTTGATTGAATTACTTGGACACGAAACCAGAAAATCTGAGTCAACGGCAGAACTGATTTGGAGGAGCAGCATTTGAGCAGACTCTCTGCTGAGTCCAGTCCCACCTTCTCCATGGCGAGGGGCCTGGGGCAAGTCAGACGGAGCAAGACCTGGCAGTGTGACGCTCCTTACCTTCTCCCAGTCCCTGCCATGACAGCAGATGGTGAGCCCAGTCTCCCCCCAGTTACAAAACACCCTCATTTTAGACTTTTCTATCCCTCTGCAGTTACAAGTGGGACAGTGCAGATGCACTGAGAAGATCTGGCTGGACTGGTGTAAGTCAAATGCCGAGATACTGCATGTTGCTTTAATGATTTGCTGTCCTATGTACCCAACGTGCCTGTACAAACCTGGCATCAGCCTTGTGCCAGGCCCTCAATTTCCAGGCTGGGTCTCCATGGAGGGTCAGGTCTGTCACCATGCCCCGTGCCCTCTCACTGCCCCTCACCCTCCCAGCTCCATCCACTGCCCTCAATGACCTCAGGGACTGTGGAGGTAAGGCCGACCATCAGGGTTGGTCTGGGCAGAGGAGGCATGCAGCATCCTCCTTGTAGAAGGCTCAGGGCAAAACCTCACCTATGGGTTTTGGCTGAGTGGGGAGTGTTGTATGGCGTGGCGGCATGGCGTGGTCATGTGGTGTGACCGGCATGGCTTGGTCGTGTGGTGTGACTGTCGTGGTGTGGCCGAGTGGTGTGGCTGGCATGGTGGCATGGTGTGGCTGGTGGGCCCTGAGCACTGCCTGCAGTGAGGAGCCTTGCTGAATGAAAGTGTTGAACGGGATCCTGCAGAAAGTGTTGCGACTCATATTTGGTCCGCAGTCAATAAACGAAAACATAATAGAAACCAGAACCTATGAACAAAACCACTAAAACATGGGTCTAAGGCAATAGGCCAATACATATTTAGTAGCAACCTGCCAAATGGTGTTTTCAATTATGATCATTTTATTTTGTGTTAAAGTAGCTCTAGAGGTCAAGTGATCCAGTCAGGCCTGATGCTCCTTCCACTGCATTAGATGGTGCAGAAATGCATAGGATGTTTCACTGACGCAATTGCAAGTTAAGCTGAAATAAAAAGCAGTCTAAAAGAAATAGAGCTGTTCCAGTATTTAAGTCCATCACTCTGCAGAGTACTCGGTGTTGAACAAGGATCCACTGACAGGAAATGTCTTCCAAGTTCAAGACCAAGCCGAATGATATCTCTGGAATATATTCTCAGTGCTCATGCATTATTTCTTCATTCAACTTTCAGAGGAGTGTTTGACTTTTACTGTGAAACCATAAATCACCATCATTCTTGGCATCTCAGATGTTTTCTTCGGTTAAACAGACTGAGTTTCCTCCAAGGCAAGATGAAACAGTGTAAATAGTGTTTAAAATGTGTTACTAATTTTTTGCAAGGTCTTGCTGGATATAATGAATTCAAATGGTTTTGTATATTCCAACAGGAGATATACATCTTTTAGCAATACCTGTACCTTGAACCCCCCCCCAGTATGCATGTATCTTAGACCAAACATTCTCAGTAGTGCTGGCAGATGCATTTTAACTGCAGTGGCTGTGAATAATGGCCCAGATTTTTGTTGTCCTTGTTCATTAGTCTGTTAGGAGCTACTTGTCACTGAACTGAAAGCCAAGAGCTTTTCTTGCCCTTTTCTTTCACTGTAAGTGTATTTTAAAGCAAAACATAAGAAAGAAACATTTATAAGGAAAAATAGTATTTGCAGTGGCATAAATTACTATGGCAGACTGGTTTTGGTGGTAATTATAAAGAAATCTTTTCCATACAGACTTTGTGTATTACTGCCTGTAAATATGATCGTTTTCTACTGAAGTGCAGTACTAGACCTACTAGCTTTGACAGTTCTTTGGCACATTTTGGGTGCAATTGCTTTAAGAAAGAAAAATAACTACCTGTTTCTGTCCGACCCACATCAAAAAGTGTCATCTGTGCTGTTCAGTGAGTTGTGGCAGAGCCTGGGGCTTTGCCTAGCAGTGCTTGTTCTGCAGGCTCTTATCCACGTTACTACCTGTTATCTCTTGAGGTGGGCTATTCCAGAGGACTACTTCAGTTTTTAGCTTTGTCTTTAGTGCCAAGCAGACTGCTGGTTTTGCAAGTACTCTATCAACTCAATTTCTATTGATTTTAGAGAGCATTGTAACTAGAGCTAGGGAGTGAGACTTCCATTCTGCTGTAAATTTATGGGTGTGATTTTCTACTTCTTGCAGACAGGAAAAGGGATGAGGAACAGATTTTCCTTTCTTTGCTTATATCAGGGTTAATGAAAGTGTACACTTGGCAAGTCTTTGGACTAGTATATTACAGAGTCTACTATAGCCTGACATAGTAGCAGTCTCTTTTTAGCTGGCAGGTTTTGAAACGTTCGTGAAAGCCAACATATGATGGATTAATACAAAACCAACTTCTGCACAGCTTTTTATCGTAATAAATATGTTGAAGGAAATGAAGACTTAATAGCATCCTTATCTCACTCCATCTAGCAACGATGGAAATGGACTGCTAAAGATAATGGTCAAGGTGATCCAGGATTCTTGATTTGGGCTGCTGTGCCCTGTGTTTCACCGGATATGTCTACTTTTCTATCCTTAACATTTGAGACAGATGGATTTTTGGCAAGTACAACCCATATTTTTTAAATCCCTACTAGAGCAGGAGCCAGGATTTTGCTTCTGTAAAAAAAAAACCCAACAAAAAGCCAGGTGAGGCTTCCAGCTGAGCTAGCCGTGAGTGGTCTACAGAGGATCTGCAATAGTTTTCAGTCACGAGTCAAAAGTGTGGGAAGGAAAGTGGGAAAGGAGTGGCAGTCACAATGCCTGGGCATGTAAAGCCAGAGGGAGGGAAAACATAAACAAAGTGAACTTCAAAACCTTTTGAGAATTGGGAAGACAAGAGCTTCCCAGAAGAAGGGATGCTTCTGGGCACAAACAACCCTAGGTTATGAGGAGCTGGCTTGCTGTGTGGACAGACTCTTCTCTTTCCTATTCTGGTGCCTTGAACAGAACTGCTGTGCCCTCTCTTTGAACTCATGCCCTTGCCTTCCTGTCGCCTCCCTCAGTGGCCTTCCCATCCTTCCATTCACCGCTTTGCTATTGGAAATGCTGTGAACTGTTTGTTGCTGGTTCTATTCCTAGCATGGCCGAATGTAAGAAAGTCATTTAATGTGGCTGAATAATCCATCAATGGGCCTAATCATATGCAATTGTCTCAGAGAAGTATTTTGAGGCTCACAGGATGTTTATTAAGTGATTTCGGACCCTTTAATGAAAGATTTTCTTTCCTAAGTGTCATTATTACTTTTGTATAACAGTATCGTGCATTTCATGTATAATTAATACTAGAAAATCTCAGTCTTCACAATTCCTTATTATGCCATTTTTATTTTAAAATATACAAATGTTATATGGAGTGTATGTATGTTCATATGTTACTTTTAAAAGCTGTTGATTTTCTTTGAGCCAAAAAGGGATTCAACCAAAACTTCGGAACAAGTTAAAATGTTGCTATTGCCAATTAGTGTTCATATGTTCCTGGAAAAGAATGATAGAGTCTTTAGTCTGAAACGCAAAATGTGCATCTTCAGGGAATGCTTTAATGTCAGTAGAGAGGGAGCTGGTTCAGAATAAAACTTCAGTTAAACTTTGCCCAGAATAATTTTAAACATATATTCTCATGGTCAAGGTGTTGAAAAGCATTGCATTTTCATTTGGTGTGCACATGTGTTTGGAACAAATCTGGCTTGTGCTTCAGAGTATCCAGTCATTAGCCTCTTTTGCATTTTCACTGAAGCATTAAAGATACCGGTTTCAACTCTGATGTTAAAGAACTATTTGAGGTCAGTATTCTGATGTGAAGGTTTGTTTTTGCAGATCTATTAAAAAATCAAATAGTTTTATGGCATAGTTTAGGAGGGCTTGAGTTGCATTACAAGTTTTCTGACATGTAGCAAACCACAAAACATCCATTTAATTTGTGAACATTGATGGGCTGGTGTAAACTGGCATTGCTTCTTTGATGTTTGTGGAGTTGTGCCAATTTACACCAGCTCAGGAATCTGGTCTATTGTTCCTGCAAACATCCTATGACATTTTAAATTATCAGGACGATCATCTTGCAAAGACAGCCAAAGTATTAGAATAACAGTTCCCTGCCAAATTCTCTTGGGAGACTTGACTTACTAAAAAAATAAATTACATGTGTTCTTTTTATATAAATAAAAATTTCTTTCATAAGAATGCATGGTTTACTAGGAGGCTGAAGCCATGATTTCCTAGTTATGGATGTAACTTCATGAATCAGAAAGGCAGACAATGGTCTCCCACATCTCAATGAAGCAAGGGATGTTTGCTTAGACTGGTGGGATGTAAACAATCCTAGTGTCCTCAGATAAAGGCACCTGGGAGCTAGTCTTGTCTTCCTTGGCCCCTTTTTTAGGGGTTTTCAGCTGTCTTTTCTAGCTTTTCCTCATCATCAGGAGTGCACATAAAAACACATCTGAGAAGGAAAGAAAGACAGCAAGTATTTTGTTCTACATTTTCTAACCCTATGTTTACAGAATTAACAGGTTTTTACCACAATGTTGTGCTTGATCTTGAAGCTGATTTCAAGCAATCCAGTTGGAAATGGTTATTTCATTTAGGGGAGTGGCAAAGATATCAGAAGGTACAGAAATATTCTACAGAGGGCAATGCAGATACCCATGGGACATTTGTGTGTGAATCGGCAAGGGTCTACATATAAATGATAAGTACCAGTAAAATTTACTGTGTCCAGTATTAGCTGGAGCCTTTCAGAAAGGAGGGAGAAATGAGGAAAGAAACATTCAAAGCCAGAGCTATATACCCTCTCTACAAAAAAAAAATAAGTTAGATTGATGGCAGGAGTAGCAGTAAAAATTCTACCTGAGAAGATTTCATGTGCCCAAGGGAGGACACATGGCTATGGGGAACTGGAAGTAATGGGATTCCAAGAAAATCTATAAGCAATCTGAAGATGTTACAAACTATGCCACAGGGCTCACAGATCTGATTTGGTGAAATGTTTTTGGCATGGCTTCTTCACATCACAAGAAAAAAGTCTAGTTTTTCTAATAGTGAGATGCAGTAAAAGGAAAGAAAAAGCAGTAGAAAAAAGAACTAAAAGATTAATGGAACCTTTAAAAAATAACAATATCTCGAGATATAGTTATGTGGTTTGGGTATTGCTATATCAAAATGGTAAAGATCACGACAGGCTTATTTATCAAGTATTCAACCTTGGAGAACCTTTGATGCATGAGAATATTAATCCCCTCCTGCATACATTTATATTCATTTTGAGTTTATGCAGATACAGACAAACTCAGAGTCCAAAATTGTTACCCTGAAAATGAATTTGCACTGACTGTTTCACTGTTTGGATGGCTTCCAACTGGCAGTGAAGTGTAATTTAGGTAAATTCACTCATGTTTTTACTTCCACATGTCAGTAGAATAAAAGACTGCCTTGCGGAACACCAGAGATGAACATTTTTAGGATTCAAATTGGATAAATGTCATGCTAGACAAAGGAATAGTTAGCCAACATCGTTCTGGGAAGTTGGTATTTTGCTGGAAATCAGCGCAAACAGTCATTCTGTGTCATGGAGAATTTTTGCTATTTTGAAATTAGATTTGATCTCAATATGGGGTGAAAAGCAACAATTTAGAAATTCTCAGGTTTGGGGAATGGAGAACTGTATGTCCTGGGGGTCTTTATATACTGGAAATCCTGGAGATGTTCATGGAATGCATTGTCTCGCAGCCCCAGAAATTGAACACTTCAGCAGCCAAAAATCTGATGAGAGAACGTAGACAGAAGATCTTCAAATTTTTGTTGGGACCTCCTTTCCACTCCTAAACAAGGTTGTCTAAGTGCCATAGAATAGTGGGCACAGCTACCCGTGGGAAGAGTTTCAGTTTTGCCAAATCAGTAATTTCATTTTGTGCATCATGTACATGTGCATCACACTACACCAGAAGCTGGTAAGGATTGTATAGCTGTATGATAGACATGAGTCACGGTCACTGTGATGTTGTCAGGCAGTGGCAATAGCAAATAAAGAGCTGAGCTGAATAAATTCTTGTCCTCCTAAATATTCAGTCGTGAAGACCTTTGTCCCACAAACCCAGCAGCATTTTTTTATAAGTACTCTGAAGTTACTGATGCAATGTCTGAGGAATGAAAGGATACGTTTGAACTGACACTGATGAAGGTTAGTGATCAAACTGAGTCTTGGAGACACGTGAAATAAAATTAAGAGAATGCTCAGATGAGTGGGTATTTTTGATAAAAGCTGTAGAAGATGTATACGAAAATAGGCTCAAACCGAATAAATCCATGCAGCAACGTTGTGAAAGCAGAGAGCTCATCACAGACTGATATTCTGTTCTTTACGATTTGTGTAACCCTATCTGCTGCTTGGAAGAATGGGATTTCTGGCTGACTCAAGATGGCTGAGACCTGGATTTGGAAATGTTTTGACCTGTGGTGTCTCTACAGCAGCACCGCTTCACATGTGCTCTGTCATTTTAGGACACCTCAGAAATCAGGTATGTGTTTGATTTTGCTATTTCTTGATAACAGAGGAAGGCAGGAAAACAGCAGATGAACTGTACCTGAATTTTGGGGACAGTTCTCTACATCACTGAACATTAAAAAGAATTTGTTTGCCCCAGGTCTTTGTTTGGGCCTCTTCTGCTTGCCCTGTTGGCTAAAATATGTTGATTTCCTTATTTTAGAGGAAGATGACATTGATGTTTGTAATGGAGTTGTAAAGATTTAGCAGTAAACTGCCGAGAGATTTGTATTATCAATTGCTAGAGAGAAGTATATGACTTCATGGATTGTACCTAAAAGAATACAATGGTATTATTCTAGACTTCTGCATAAATGTCATGTACTTACCTTAACATGACAAATAAGCATATATTTAGACACAATATACACTTGGGACATCGCAGACACTAGCTCGAATAGGGCACAGAGAAACTCTGGCATCTTGTAATGATCATCTAATTTGGGGAAGAGGCTTGAAAAAGCCAGTTGAGGCAGGAAAACTAGAGTCACGGGAAACAACGGAAGGTTTATCTTGCAGCCTGAGGTGTCTGTCAAGTACAACCTGTTACAGCAGAAAGCTGCAGTAGCTGTTTTAGATTTAAGAAAACTGGATGTTGCTTACAGAGCATGAGACCATTCAGCACATATTGGTGTCAGGGGATGATGCTCACCCTATTGAAGTATAAAGTGATTAATGCTTTACTTCTGCATTTCTTCTGTTCTTAGGCACCACTACTAACTGTACAGCACACAAAAGAGTGCTAAGATTTCAGATATGGTTATTCAACTTTACGAAGCACTAACTTCCTTTGCTAAGTGAAAGTTTTATTTTCTGACATGAAGGGTTTTGTAGCATTGACCAGCTGAAACAGTGGTTTCCAACCTTGTTCACAGATCATTAAGGTAGTGTAACTACAAATATTATGACTTTGGTGGGAAACTGGGATTGTCTCAACCTAATAGCTTCACTTACAACTGGTGTAAGACCTCCTTTTGTTGTGATACATTCACTCATTCTCATATAGACATGAAACAAAAAATGCAGTAAACCAATTTCCATTACAAGCCTGATTATAGTTACCTATCTGTACAGTGATGAAATTTTTAATGATAAGTCTTAAATTAAAGGGGGAGAAACGTGAACTATTTCTGACTTTAAAAAACAATTAAAAAGTACTAATTCTCAACAAGCCAAATTCTGCAATAACACGTTTAATGATGATTTGTTCTTTTAGAAAAAGGAAATATGACTCTGTTGTAAAAAACGTTAAGTGGCAGTTTCTAGATTTCCTACAGAAATGAACTTGTAACATTTGAGCATCCATGTTCTTGGAGTGATTAAATGTTTTTTGGTGATAAATAGGCTTTCTCTGCCCCTTTCCCTGCACCCTCGCGCCCCCCCCCATGTCACTATTGTGACTCATAGGATTATAGAATCATAGAAACATTTAGATTGGAAAGGACTTCTGTAGGTCATTTGGTGCAAGTCCCTGCACTCAAATCAGGGCTTACTTCAAAGTGAATTTTTACCAGGCTACTCTGGGAGATACCGGCAGTGCCTGTGCCCCACGGGACAGCTCTGCTCTGCAGGTGGTGACTGCACATGGTAGCCAAAATGGTCTTTGAAAACAATTCGGATTCAGCGGGCTCTCCTTTAACAGCGCTTAGTGATCAAGAAGCAATTTGTAGCACAATGACTAAAAAATGAATGTAAACCGTATAGCATTTTTGGCCTAGGACTTAGATTATGTTTTATGACTTCTGACTTCGATTATGTCAAATTAGGTTTTGAAGAAAAACTTCCTTGGGACATATGAAAGATGTCAGAAAATGTAATGGTCCCTGTTTTAAGTCCTTCTGGAAATTCTTGGAGAGAGTGTGCTCTAAATGCCTCTGTCTGTAGGTCAGCAAAGGCAATTATATAGACTTCAGGGGGCTGGTGATGTATGTGACCACTTTCTGTTGAAAACCCTGCTGCCCCAAGGGGCCACTCCAGCCTCGCTCTAAGAAAGAAACTTGAAGCATAAATCGCTAACCTTGAGTGAACAGCACAACATTCCAGCAATAAAATCCAGCTATAAACATGGGGAAAGGCCACATCTTTGATAGCTTCCTGAAACGATTGCAAGTTTCTTTTTACATCTTTCTCTCGTTTAAGCATCTCAGAAGGTTAAGGTATAGGTTACTGTGACTTTTACTTTTAAGATGTTTACCCACGTGACTTTTATGTTGCTAGGGCTATTTTTTTTTTCCCTCCGCTCTTTATACGCATTCTCCCTTCCTCATATGCTTAGTTGCATGAACCCTACTATCCCCTCACAAAGGGAAGCCACCATGAAGCCCATGTGATTTCTAATTCAATTCAAATTCTTCTTCATGGACTCAAGGGACTATTATGCAAGATACTAATTTTATTCACTGAAGGGATATTACTTTCCTATATTTATTTTACATTCCTTGCCTTCTCTCATTCATTCACATATTTCACTCCTCCTAATCCTTTTTTATCTAAAAAGATGTGGCTGATGTACATCTTTTATGCCTTTTTGTATGTGTGTCTATATCAGATCATTTGTTAAAGGAAAAATGTTTGGCTAAACAAGAATAATGTTGTAATAAGGGTGGAGTACATTTCTTGTTTTCAAAAGTTCCTTCCAAGTTTTTCATCCTCATTTTTACTCCAAATGTTTAGCCAAAGAAACAAAATAAACAGAAAATCCCAAAGGGTAAAATTGGTGTAAAATACCAGCAATATTTTTTTGTCTTTGCTAGATACAGGCTGGTTCTTAACTGAATTTAAAATCCAGGTCTCTTCAGTGTCCACTATTTGTAATCCTTTCTTGCTTTTTTCATTAAGATTTAAGACCACAGTGGTTGTGGGAAAAAACAAACCCAAAGCAGGCCATATTCTTCAGCGTGTTCTCTTGTCTTTGTACCACATTCTCTGTGTCTACACCAGCAATTACACATGAGCTTAAGGTCACCCTAAAGCCTGGTCTGACTAAAAATCTGTAAGATGAACCTCGTATAGCCCTTCCTCAGCAGACCATGCCGTACCTGCAGACTCTGTGGTAACCAATTGGCAACAGATTTGTCCTTTTGGAAAGCATGCACAGGTATGGGCATGGAGAACTGCAAGTCCATCAACAGCAAGACCACCTCAAGTTTGCTGTTGTTTGTGTTCCTGTAGCACCGATAAGCCTACACAGACAGACCAGAAGCCCACAAATGGTTTCCTAGGAGGCCTGAGTGAGGGAATCTGGGAGATACCTTATTGCCGTGCTCTAAGAGTGAGAATCAAAACTTGGTTGGCCTTGGTGAAACTTGAGGATTTAACGGGGAAAGGAAGCCATGTGGTTGGGCTGATTACACTGAGTTCAACCTTGTTACTGGTTCTCAGTTGCAAAAAAACCTGGACCTTACAGTGTCTTTAATGTGCAGAGACGACTTAGTTTGCTGCAGAAGTGAAACTTGCAGTGGTCCACAGTCTGTGTGCCATATTTTTACCATCTGCACTGTATCAATGAAAAGGAGAAGGAATTAGTTGAACAGGGACTCTGGTGGAGTCATCTCTGAAATATGCTAGTCTATGACTTTAAACGTTAGCCTCATGTGGCCATTGCTAGTTGGGGAGTTTTTCTCAGGAATGTTTACTGAAAGAGCACATTTTAAAGTAATAGGGAAGAATACTTGCCAAGTGGAAGCATTCTTACCCATATCTTGTGAGTAACGCATCCAATCAAAGCAGTTCAGTTTTCCAGTCTTGGATAATGAAACCAGATGCTCTTGAATAAACTACAGAATTGCAAAACAATTTTCCTGTTTAATTAAAATGATAAACATTTTCTATTAATACAAAATTCACCAACAAGAAAAGAGGCAGGATTTGGCGGTTGAATTATTTGTTATGGAACATTTGCTGTGCTTCAGACTGCAAGGTGGTCATTTGTGAGACTGCCATATTATTTTAGAACCAACATAAAAGGTTTACTGAACATAAAAGCTAAGCAAAAAAGGAACATCTGTCTTCCTACACTACCTGCCAATTTGTCTGATAGACCTAGGTAACAGATTACATCCACATTGTTTAAATTATTTTTCAAATGCCAAATGCTAAACCTGAAAGATTTTTGGCCTCTAAACAAAAGACCCAGGAGAAATATTGTGACAATTTCTGAGGAAGAAATAATGGCCATGTTTTGTATAGCAATTTCATAAATATGCTGAAGAAGATCAAATTTACCTAAATCTTTTTTGAAGTCATAATCTGATCCTAGCAGCGTATATAATGAACAGACATTCAAGCTAAGTTTCTTCTAAGTCCATTAATATAGTTAAACAACAATCTTTCTGACTTCAAGGCAAAAAGACTTGAAAAACTTACACAATTTGAGAGTCTTTTGCACAGAAAGACTTGCACCATTTTGGAGATTTGGTTGATTGTTTATTTGTAATATATGGTATGTTAGTAAATAAATCATGTCGTTGGTCCTTTTTTTGAATGTCAATTGGAGAGAGTTTCATTTCCTTCAAATATTATGCAACAGAAGAAGGGAAATGTGAAATGTCCCATAAACTTCCAACTGGTCATAGCAGGTTTTCTGTTGATGACTATTCTGATTAGTAAAAAAATAGTTAACTGAATGAATTGGTCTTTCTTGATGCCTATCATCAAACTGTAAATATTTTCAAATCACATGTAAACTTATTTGCTGATGCTTTTACATGTTTTGCTTCCATTCAAGAGGTTGGTCACTTTGGCAAATAACAATGTAAGGGCGTGGGGTTGTTATATGTTATTTAAAACCTAAGTTATATGCTATAATTTCTGGGTTTTGGCTGAATAACTGTCCCTCCCAGTTGGGTCATCTTGAGAAAATACTAGATTCAAAAAAAGAGTTAGATATGGCAGTACCTTACTTGTAGGTGGCTACAACAAAATATGTAGCTGTCTGCTTGACACATACATTATTGTACGACGAATTCTTAATCCTTCTAGAGTACTTTCTTCCACTTCTTATTCCCCCCTGCCGTATGTGCCCTGTTCTCTGGCTGGCAACACAGTTAATCCATATTGTCTAGGCTCAGTTCTTTATTCCCATTCTCCCAAATTCTTGGAAACTAAGCTTGAGCAAAATTGTCCCTCACGCTGTCTGTTTTCTACCACAGTTTTCCCAAATCTGCACAAATATGTCTGCCCCACCTCATACCTGTCTAAGGATCATTATACCACTTCACTAACTGCAATCCTGCCAATCTGGTTGGAGTCCTCCTTCCTAAAAAAAAAAGCACTGTCCCTTCTCATGGTGTTTGTGCAGTTACCATGCCACAACCTTGTGACTCTTGGCTTGGCATTGCACAACAGAAGGAAGATGGATCTGTAACATTCAGGACCGAGATGGTTCTAGCTGGAGAAAGAGGAGAGGTTTAAGTCTTAAAGAAGGACCTACAAGGTAAGGTGAAATTTTTGAGTCACAGATTTTGACTTATATGTGGATATCCTGCCAAAGTCCTGCTTTGGAACTGAGGATGAAAATGTGTTGGTTAGTCAAGGCAGATGATTAACAAGGATTGTCTATTCCATTTTGAGTAAGTATATTCTTGACGCATTGCTGTTAATAAAGATCAGACCTATACGTGCCATTAGCCCACAGATATTCATGTAACATCACTGTCCTAGTTGCGTGCAAACCTGAATGAAAGAGGTGATAGTAGAGAAAAGTTTAAATAACTTTAAACATCATTTCCTCTGTTCCTGGGCTCTTTCACCTTAAGAGAAAGTTAGAGTAGTGAAGAAGCAATAAAGTATTGTCAGCTGGTCACTGGTCCGATTACCACACAGCAGTGGACAGCCATCTTCAAATGCACACAAAGATGGACATAAATTACAATTCCATCTTTCACAATTGTCTGCAGATACCTGGTTTAGATTTGAAACACCTAAAAAAAAGTCTCTGGTACAAATGAGAATGTGAAACAGAACTGCTATGTGAACTCTTCTTATTAATTTGATTTTTTAAATCATGCTGTTTATAGCATTCATAATCTATGGACAGATGGAAGAGTACTGTGCAAGTTTGTTTGTTATTCTTATAAACCAGTCATCTGCCTCACAAGAGTCTCACTTTAGAATTCAGCAGACGGAAGATATGAAATCCGGAGTCTGATGTTCTTTTATGACATCTGCAGTATTTCTATGTATAAAGTCACCTGAATATATCTGAACTTCATTTCAAAAATAAAAAGCTATGCTTAAAAGCTCTAAGAAGTGCAGAGTATGCTTGCAAAATTAAAAGACAGGCAAACTCAAAGAGATGCTCTTCGTTTAAGAAAACAAAACCAAGCTTATAGTCAGCATGTGGTTACCCCAGAATATAACACTCCATCCATCTCTTACTCCCTGTCATTAAGCGGTAGTGCTTTTCCCCCCACTTCCATTCCAGTCATGCCACAGTTAAGTTAGGCAGCCGTTTCCAGCTTGCAATACTCTGGTAGAGAGTTAACAACCTTGCTGACAAGGAACGCTTGAAAGTCATTAAAATTTATGACAAATTAAGGGAGTCAGTGCAACCAGTGAAAATTATAATTTTTTTTTATAATGCAGATCCTGGTTTCTTGTGATGGACACAGTAGACGGGAGTAGCAAGTTATTCCCTCAACGTTATTTAGCAGCAAAGTCTCTGTCAACTTACAGAGGTTTTTACAGCCCCAGAACCAGTGAGAAGGCCTTTTGAAGAAACAGAAATCTCTTAACAGAAGGCTGCATACCACCTCTATGGAGTTATTGGAAAATGATTCACATTTCAGACTTGTATCGGGATGCAAAGAGAATCTACAGCTGTGTATGCATCAAAGATTATATATTACTTTTCTGGAAATGTCTTAAAGGATATGCTATGGGACAGATTGCTTTGTATGAATAATGACAGCTTTCAAATTTAAGGCAGAAGTGAATTTAACATGGTCTAAAGTAATGGAATTACTATCAGCAATGGAAACAGCAGTGAGGAATATTGCAAGACTTGTGCTTAAGACAGAGAGGAAAAAAAACTGGCTTAGCAAACCAAATGCAAAGCGTGCTGGAAGAGTCTCAAGCTCACAAAGTTTTTTATGCCCTGGAAGAGCTAGCTCTTTTTAGGTAGGTGTATGTATTTTAAGTGGCCTCATGTCAGAAATGCCTCAAGATTACGCATTCAACCAGAAAATGCAAAGCAGTCTATCAATCATCTTCTCAAATCAATGACGTAGGGTCCAAAAGACTGTAGGAAAAGGAAAGAGTAAAGAACTTTCTTATCGTGGGGAAAGACATATATGCCTTGAAAGAAAGTAGGATCTTGTCAACTAGTGACATAGATAAATAATTAGATACCAAGATGTGAAGACAAACATTTCAGTTACACATTTATGTACACAACTGTAGAACTGATAAAAAAGCTAAATAAAGTAAATGCTAAAATATAAACCCTAAAATATATAATAAAATAAAAATCTAAAGAATAAAAAGATGAGAGCCTTATCTAGTCCTTGTGTCCAAGGGACCAACATAAACTTCTTGGGCAGAAGGTTGCTTGTAACAAATGAAATTGAAACTGTGGAAAACTTTCAAGTGAGATTCTACTGCACATTAAAGATGCACATAATGCCATTGTTGAAAGGGGTTAATGCGTTGTAAAGATCAAGATTTATATCTAGACCAAAACATACGAATACAAAATCTGCTTTTAACATCCTCAGAGAAAAACCTGGGGTTAAATTAAAGAGTCTAGATGATAGGCCAACATCATGTAACCATTGTAATATTCTGAATGGACCTTCTCTATCATTAAGCCAGACAAAACTATCCACATCTGAAGGGGTTACATAAAAGCTAGTGACTAATGTCTCCATGTTAGATAATTACTTTATGCGTACAGACAGAAGACTTGCCAATGGAATTAGTTGGAAGATGATTGTAAGAAAAATACATTTTAGACATCCTCAAAGGTTTGTTTATAATCATGTAGTAAGTTCCCAACTGAACTGTAATCATCTTCCAGAATTTTCTAGAATAGCCATTTAGCAAATGCTGTTTATATCCTCACCTTATGCAGAGGTCATACTGATAAGCCAAGGAGAGTACTTCAAACACATAAGCATTGATGCCTCCTGTAAAACAAAACACATGCTTAAACTACAAATAAGGGTCTGGATGGCAGCAGAGCAGGCAAAGAGGGAGTCTGTCTTGCAAAAGACCTAGGATGAACAGTGAAAGGACTCAGATTTCCCAACATAGCATCCCAACATGCATTCCTTTTATCGCCATTTTTTCTCCTTGTACTTCAGCAGTTGCAAACCATTTACATTGCTTGTTAGAACAAGAGACATGCCTGGTACTGAGAAAGAGAAACAACTGTTCTGGAGCTTCCGAGGCCCTCCATACTACTTATTTATTTTGAGCACCCATTTATCTGTAATGTAAGAGAAGGGATAGTTCTGACCCATAATGTGGCAGCCACTGAAGAATAATCGACTGGCAGGATAGAGTTACTGCTGGTTGGAGACAGAAAGTCTAACTGTTATCTTTGGACTTAAAAGTGCCTCAATAATTGCATAAGTCTCTTTACCATTTGGACAGATCACAAACCACTTGTGGGTTTTGCTAGTGAAAGTCAGTGGCAGCCATCACAGCTGGCCCGCTGTAACATCGGGCTTTGACCAAAGCCTTCAAAACATTTGCTAGAGTGTCATCAACAACTGCTGATACCACAACAATGTAGGAATTTGGAGTGCCTATGTTATTTGTGAAATACCTGAGATAGATGCTAATGAAGGCTTTCCAAATAAGGAAGACTTCTTGAAGAAACCTTGAAGATGGACCCTCTTTAGGAGGGAAGATCATGTTATCTCTTGGGTTAGAGTAAATAAGTTAAAAACATTCCAAGTGGAATGAATTTGGGAGATTTAGGAGAAAAGGACCAGAAGAAATGCTGGGAGTGGATATACAGTGTAACACAACCACCACTCTGTCCAACAAGGAAGAAATAAAATTCCGGTAGCGTTATTGGAAGCATGGCCTGTTAATCATTCCGTAAGTCCTTGGCTTGGATCTGTATTTAGTGACTGAATAGAGATGGTACTGCACGGACAGAAATGGACACTCAGATGTCACCATGGCTATCAGTGAAAAGCAGAGATAGATGTTGACTATAGACAAGTTTCTCAAGAGTACTAAACCTCAAGTTTGAATCTATTTGCTTTCACCCATACTGCCCAACTGCAACTGACCATTTATTAGGGTCTGCAAAGGAGACATAAAGGATGCAATTAATGGGAGGTTCAGATAAATGTCCAAAATTTTTCTGAAATGCAGAAGATAGGGGGAAAAAACCCACTGGTAATTAATCCAGCGAGCATGGAGGAGCATTAGAGCACTGTGATTCCAGTAAGCACTGCAAAACACAAAACCGCAAGTATTGTGCCAAAGACAGAGAACTGGACTCAAAGGCCTCGTTTATACCAACATTCCCCGTCCCTAGCAGCAAATTTCAGATATTATCCTAAATCAAATGCAAACTTAGTTATTCAGAAGTTACATCAGTGATGTAAATAAAAAGTGCTCAAAGTAGTGTTATCTGGGCTACTCAGAGTATTTTGGGTAAGACATTTTCCATCTGTTCCTCTTGTCTTGTTTATTCTGTAGGAATTCTTCTCCCCATCTATGTCTGAAATAAAGTGGCTAGGTCCAACGTGAGGTATTGTGAATAGATAGTCACCTTTACTTTTCCAGCCGTGTTTTTTTGAAGTCGAGAGATCTGGTTTGCTCAGATAAGGCCTGGATAAACAAGTCCCTGTTGGTCCTAAAAAACCTTTAAGCCACTTAAGATTTTGCACACTGTTAAGTACGCATAATTTGCCATTTATAAAGTATTGCTTGATCTGCTCATCTGTACTGGTGGGTGAGATTAGGAAGCACGCATGTTTGTATATGTGTCCAGGCACATTTCTTGCTTGCCTTTTCCTGCATGTGTAAAAGCTAGCTCAGAGGTGCTTGAGGACCCCGGTGGTCACTGCATGAACCCCCAAGAGCCTGCTTAAATTCCATCTTCTCAGAGCTGTTGGATGGAAGCACACAGGCAGCCACTGGAGTAGGATCGTTGCTGGTTTTGGAGGTTTTTTGTTGTTCTCAGGTTGATTTCAGGCCTGCAAGCATAGTAGAAAGGAATTAAGATGCTAGTCATGGATAAGAAGCTTCCTAGAAGAAAGGTCTGTGCTTAACTTTTGAGAAGAGAGAAATGTAGAATAGATATCAGTTTTGAAAATGAATAATGGTCTAGGCCTTTAAAGACTTTTGAAGATATAACATCTCTTATTTTTTACTGTTTTTTTCTCATCATTAAAAAGGCAACAGAATACTAGGACTTACGGATTTCATGATTCTGCTCAGCTTTCTTTTTTATTTTGCGTTCCTCGGCCTTGAGCTTTTAATAGACTTCCCATGGGCAAGAAATGCATAAGGTAACATTACTGCAAAACCAGTGAAGTTCTGCACGTAGAGAGGGGTATTTTCCTAAGCCATGGATTTCGTATCTGCTACATAGCAGAGCTGTTAGAAACCAATTTAGCTTGTAAGTGTATATGTGTGTGCATGTTGTATATGTGTGAGAACGAGCCATCACTTTGCAGCCACCCCCTCCTATTGCTGGCCGTCTGACCAAACGTCACTGCTCGCCCTCCTCCGACACTCGTTTGGCTGCGGTCCGTGACCCACAGCCACCTCTGGACACACGCAGGATGTGCGTGGCAGCTGGAGGATACTGAGCCGTCAACTTCCAGGCTGATCTCTGGCAGCAGCAGCACATGGGCTTGTTGCTAGAACTCTCGCCGGCCTCTCGTATGGCACGTTGCCCGTTTCCCGAGAGTTGTCTGCAGCTGCCTAGCACTGGCTCAGACTGCAGAGGCCTCTCTTGTTTCTGGATGATAAGCTCCTCAAATTCCCTTTGGACTGGAAGAAATCTTCATCCCCAGTTTCAGTTGTTGTTGGAATAAAAGAACCTACAGTCAGCGAGAACCACTCTTGAGAGAAGGGACTGTTTTCCTACGTGCTTGCCTGTTTAGGTGCTGATTGACTTTGGTGTAGACACTTAGCACTGTGTCATTGATTCTGACTGTCACTGAATTGCTAAGGTTTATTTTCTACAGATTAAGATGTCTTTTCTTAGTGATTTTATTTATTTGTTTATTTATTTATTTATTTATTGCTATTAAACTTATGGTGCCAAGTCTTTGGTGGATCTAAGTGGCCTCCAACTTTTTTTTTACACTGATGGTCCAGCTAAGTAAAGCCTCCATCACTCTCAGGCTGCATTCACATTATTCTTAAAGGCATGACTGTGTGAAATTGGAAGTACTAAACCAGATCAGATTGACCCAGTGTCCACTCAAGTCAATGGAAAACATTAAACCAAGTCCATTTTGGATTAAGCCTCAGATGCAAGGGATTGTGACTCCAACTCTTCGAGTTCCTCAGTTTAGAAGCTTTTAACATCTGGCTGACCTGATGTTAATGTAATAAACCACAAAGATGATTACCTTCCTCGTCTAACAGTCTCTGTGGCTTATGTTTAAAGATCTCTAGAAACAACAGCATTGATTTTTTAACTGCCCATTGTTTAGTGATGGCTCAGAAAACCCTCATTTGAAAATCAGGAGGCATAAGGAACTTTTATTTCCCTGTTTGAGTACATTCAGACATTTTTTCCTTAAAAAGTGGTTAGACAAGCCAAGGTAAACTAAAGTGCCAAAGCAAAGGACAAGGTTCTTATTACTGCTTTCTCCCACAATGTTATTTATTCATTTGGAATAATAATTAAGAAATATCTTCCCTCCTAGCTTTGTTACAAACATCTCGAGTAACACTGTAGGCTTTCATTAAAAGAAAGCTGTCCTTTCAGCTTTTTGCTCTGCTTGTTTTTTGCTGTATACTAAAACCTGTCTGTAAGATGCCCACAGGGACTGGGGAAAAAAAAAGTATCCTTTGTAGGCAGGTGGTCTTTCCTTGAGCATTTTCTGATTAGAAACACATGTTCATGAGTGTGAGAAGGCTTCTGTAATGGGAGAGTAAAGCGGAGGCCGAGGAACTGGTTGTGCTGCACAGGCGATGCACTTGAAGCAGATCAGGTTTGTAGTGGGGTTATTCTGCACCTCATAGCGCATTTATTTTTTAATTTGATCTGTTGCAGTCCTCTGCTAAGTACTGTTAAGTCATATTGATAGCTGACAGTTCTTGAACTGGCCAGAGCGTGTCCCCTCGCCCTGAAAACCCTGGGTACAAGGATACCGTTGCGGGGGCTGCACGGGGACTCCTGTGGCAAAGTGGACCGATGCTCCAGGAGCCAATGTTTTTCTCTTTGCTTTCCTAAATCACAGAGGCCATATCAGTGTGGTTGACCCATATCCGTGTACTTTCTTATGTGGGGAAACACATTTGCCTGAGAATAAGAAAGTTTCCTCATAATAACAAATGAGTAGGAACAGAAAGAGGAAAGTTTCCCCTCACTCAGCGGGCCAACCTCTCCAACACTGAGGTTGTCTGAAAGCCCCAGGGCATAGAGGAGCTCTCAGGAGCTCTGTGAGCAGGGCAATGTGCCAGTGGAAGATGAGGAGGGACAGAGGAGCCTGCACTTGTTCCCACACTGCTACTGCTGTACCTGCTGCTCTTCATCACCTTCCCACTCTGAACAACATCTTCCCACTGCTCGGAGCCTTCGTCACCATCACAACCTTTACGAGCACTAGGAGTGATTGGAAGGAGCTGTAAGATTTAGGGAGAGAGAGCATCCCTCCTGTAAGTGGCCAGAGGCAGCTGGGACAAGCCAGGGAAAAGCACTCAGGGGCTAAAAGGTGTTGAGTGGAAGTAGGCACCAAGGAGGAGCACATCACACTGCAGCTTATAGCTCCGTGTCTAAGGTCTTCAATAAAACAATATGAGTTCTTGGGATTCCTTCCCCTTCAGCCTTTCTTATTCCAACACTCAGGTTAAAACATTTGAGTAGTTCCAGTCCTCAAGTGCCTTCTCTCTGTGTGCCAGAGGCAGACGAGCTTTCCTGTAGTTCATCAGGAAAGGATCAGAGTGCCCTCACTTGCTGTTGCACAGAAAACCAGGCGATGTTCCCTGAGAAGTCAGAGACATACATAGCTGTACAAAGAACTGAAGAGATTCAGTCAAAAGGTATTTACTGTTAATAGAGTGAAGAATTATATTGATATATTGGTGGTCAAACTCAAGAGCCAACAACTTGGCCAAAGACAGACAACTTCATAGCTTTCTGCTTTCTGTGGCTGCAGTGCTGACTGTGAGACGCACAGACCCTGAAGGACTGCTCTCTACTACCTGGCAATGCTTCCCAGGGCCATTTAAAATCTAAAAATCAGTGGAAGCTCTTGGATTTTGGCTGTGTACCATCTTGTCCTGGGTGTTACGTTTGTGAGACATATGAGTTAGCTATTTTTCCCTTACACCAGCTGAGGAAACCTCTTTGGCAGATAAATTTGTAGCTGTCCCTAATGTGCCAATATCCATGCTATTTCCATTACTTGGGCTGCACAAAGTACGTAGTTCAGGGGAGAAAATATATCCAAATGTCAAACACGTACATTTCAAGTGGCCAATAATCAAATATTAGTAAACCAGATAATCACAATAAAACACGGTGTATGCTGTTCATGGAAACGACACATTCATTAAGTTCACGCAAGGATAAGATACTTTGTTGTAGTCAGTAGCAAAACTCCCATTGACTTCCGTGGGAACAGAACCAAAATCCTTGCATGCACCATCAGACAGTTACAGCCATTTATTAATAAAGTCCTGGTGCAGCTGGGATGATGACACATTTTTGTTGCAGTGCCTGGAATAAAGTAATAATAAGCTAAGAAAATTTTACTTTGGATTCTCAAACAAAATGGGCTTTTTCATTTTGTTTTGTTACATGTTTACAAGATGTACTCCCTGATAAAGAGGTTAGTTTCCATTCCATCACACAGCAAAATATGCTAAAAGATTGACAGACTCTCGGTGAGTCATGAATTTTCAGTGGAGCTGACCAAAACCAGCACAAGCTTTAACAGCACCTGTTAAAACTACACTTACAGTTACACAAAGACTCCAATGGAACAAATTTAGGAACGTGCCAGAATTTTCATGGCTGGTTTCACTCTGAAGAAAAGGCTTAAAATCCTTTTGCAACACAATCTATTTGTGGATTTAAGACCAGTCTGGAGAACGTATTTAGGCATTTAATGATGCAAATAGATGCTCTGTGAGATTTTGTAAAATGTCCAGCTATCCTAACTGAGGATATTCAAAAGTTGCTTTAACCACTTTCCTTCAAAGTTTGGAGAAACACTCTTCTTGGTTTTCTGTGTATCTCTGGCAATCGTGAGGCCAAACCACCTTTTCAAGCCAAACGGTGTCTTATACGGAAAGTTAGTAGCCACCTTAGTGCTGGAAAGGATTTGCTAACATAAACAGTGACTTGGAGATATTTCCTGTAAATGAAAAAGCAGATATGTCAGCTTGACATTCACATGATTTGTCCACAGGACATTAGGTATTTACTTATTTGTAACACTGATTTCATTTTATGTACAGTTATTCCACAGTTAAGGTACATACTTCACACAAATTGATACAGGACATGCAAAAATTGAAGTGATTGCGAAGTTTTCATTTCACAGGTGCAGTTAATTGAACATAGGAATTCAATTGAAACAGGAAAATGCAGTCTGCATTTGCAGGCATTTTCTTTAATTATGTGATTAATTTGCATTTCTTGCAAATAATCAAGCAACAGCCTGCACAGCTTCATTGGACCTCACAGGCTTTTTTGGAACTAGATATTAAACTGTACTGTGAAAAAGCAGGTGTTTAGTTTGCAAACAGTAAACAGATGGTTTATGCGTTTATAAACACAGACCTCCTGCAAGAGGTGAGCAGAAATGGAGGTTTGGTTTGTATGCATCCCATAATTTATGCCCTTGCAGCAAGGAAAATATAAACAGGATCTTCTTCTCCCACCATGATCGACATCACTGCCAGATACAGGCAGTTTTGGATGGTGTTTCTGGATAATCTTTAAATTCCATCTGCCTGCAGGAGGACTTCCTGACCTGCAGGGTGAATTTTATTAACACTGAGTTCTTACTAAAGCAACAACCAAAACCAACCCACCCCAAAGCAAAACACAAATGCCTCCCTGTCTGCGAGACAGGTGGAATTGTAAGTCTCTGAGACTTTAGCACAATGAAGGTGTTTAAATGCAGCTGACAAATAAGAAACAATCCTGCACCTACAGGTAGGACCTGAGCATCGTTTTCCCGTTTCCCTGAATTAGAAAGCCTTGCTGCAGGTATTATTACAATCGTATCATAATTAACAGCAATTAATACAACAGCAATGATGGCGGTAAACAATTAATGTTCATTAGGACTCTCTGAGGCAAATTGATGAGTATTTCATGAGAAAACTTACCTGGGGAGAAAAAGCTCTCCCTCCCTCACCATAGAGCTGGCACCGTCCTCTGCAGCACGTAATGCACGGCACATGAGTCGGGGTGGCTGTTCTTCTATGCAACCCCATTCCCCATCCTCACTGAGGCTGCATCTAGCCCCTAGTATTATCTTAAAGATGAAAACTGGACATTTTTGCTTGCACAAGGATAGAAAGAGTCAGAATCAGAACTGAGATGAGATCCCACCAGTCATTCCCGATCTCAGGTCTAAGTCACAGGACCCACATTGCGGGCACTGGGACAAAATCCACTGAATTCAATATAAAGCTTCCTCCTGGTTATAATAAACCTTGAATTAGGCCCCAGCCGGTTTAAGAATGAGCTTACTCCATGACAGAGATATGAATAAACCAAAGCCTTTGACTCCATGTCTTGTTCATTGGACTGCCCAGGAGGTTTCAGTGTCTATCAGAGTATGTTCCAGCTACAAAACGTTGGCAATTACCCGCTGTAGTAAATGCTAAGCAATGTCAGTGGTCAAATTATCCAACACAAAACTATTATGAGAACTGGTACCTATGCTCTTAGATCTGAAGAAAAGTGCAAATAGCTCTGTTCAGTACTTTATTGTTTTAATTCATATTTTGTTTGTATTTTAACACACGTAAATTAGCAGGTAAATAGTATACAAAGTTAATTAGGGATGATATTACTTGTTTCATAACAAATGACCCGCTTTATTTCCTGTATCTACTTAAAATACTGAAAAGCATTGAAATCTCATTACACCAGGATTTGGTAATACCGTAATGAGAAAAATATTAAATACATGGCAGAAAAAAGGAAGCACCTGCACTAAGTTTGCTACCATGACAGTGAACAACAGAATCATCGAATAATCTATTCTGTCTGCAGGGGCTGTCTGGAGGGCATCTGGTCCCAGCCCTCGGCCAGAGCAGGGTCAACTTCGGAGCTGCACTGGCTTGCTCAGGGCCTTGGCCAGCTGAGTGATGAGCATCTCTGAAAATGAAGACTCTACAGTGTCGCCGGGCAACTCTTTCAATGCTACATACGTGTTTCCTTGTAAATGCAGTAAGCCCACAAGTGAATGTAATTTCAGTGAAAACATTTCAAAAATAATTGGAAGCTCAGAAATAAAGTTAATAACCCTAATGTTGCAGGTATTTCTTACAGCACTGGAAAAGTCTTTAAGCAACACTACCAGTGCTATGACTCAATAACACAATAACCATCCCATAGCCAGGATTTCGCTGCTGATGTGAGTAGAGGTTGTTACAGCTGGAAAATCAACTGTTTGCCTCTCCCCCTGCTCCTTCTCCCCTAGAAAGTGCAATGGTTGGAATTCAGAAGTGATTAGTGGTTTATTGAGTCTTTCAAAGCAACAACCTGTGCCAATTTTTTAACTCAGACCATCTATGGCTTTTACTGTAAATGGCCCAGTTTGTAAAAAATCTGAGTACTCACAAATCTCAAATGATGTAGGAATGGCAGATACTTGGCCCATTTGAAAGTCAGGTATTATTTCTAGTTGGGTGATTTTGCCTGAATTCATGAGGTTAGCCTCAAAACACTACAGATAGTAATCAGGTGTCAAAAACATGAGATTTTTTTCAATCGGTAGAGGAAAGAATAAAATTTAGAAAAGTATTTCTGCGTGTCATGGCCCAAAGAATCCAACTTAGTGTAAAAATACATCAAAACATGTGGTGGTTCTTCATATGAAAGAATAAATCTTCAGATGCCAGGGTGCAAGTATGCAGATGTTTTCTTTATTCAACAATTCACCGTTAACAGCATGTAGTGCTGCAACATTGCAGCAACAGATTTTCAGTACTCCCTAGATATTATTCTTTTTTTTTTTTTATAACTTCATCAGATCAATACACAGCAACAAACGTGTGGTCTATACAGAGATGTAGGAATCCTGTTAGATTTGTCATACATATTGTAGCATAAGCAATGTATCTTTCCAGAAGAGTGAGCTGAAACTCAATCTTTGTCTTCTGCTGAAATCACTAACCACAAAAATGAAGACAGACATAGAGTTTCAGTCTAGATGCTACAATATAGCAAATGGCAAAGTAATGATTTCTGGGGAATATTTATTTCAGATACTTTTGAAAAATCATAAGGGGAATATAAAAACCAAGGAAGAAGTTCATTTTTAGTCTCAGTGCCAACGCACTGATATAGACAAGACATCAATCTTGAGATAGGCAGAAAAACATGGAAATGCTTGGAGATGCAAGGAAAGAAAGTTTGAAAAACAAGTCTGTCACAACTAACCAATGAAAAGACAATCAAAAAAGGTGATTATGCTTATTATTTGTACATGAGAATGTATTTCCCATCTTCACTTTTTCTTTTATTTGCTTACACAGGGAAACTCAAGTGAACAATTGCTTATCCTCAGTAATTGTAGACCACAGAAGAATCACAGTCAGAAAAATATTTTCCTTGAAAGATCTTTGGTGGCCATTTGGAAACATATTCCTGTTTGCAGGGTGGAAAAAGGAGAAAGAAGCATAGGCTTGTGGATACAAAGAAATTTTTAAAGGATTTTAAAAAGAGGACAGTCCCTCTCCCCTCCAATATTATCACTTTTTTAAAAAGTATCTCCAGGTTTCTTTTTTCAACCCATGTCCTGCAGGAAACTGAGAAGTTGATGACTAAGATATCTAAAATAAGACACCTTTGAATCTCATGCTCTGAAACCCCAAAGTTGCTATTAACTTTGTACTTGGCTCCTGTCTCTTTAAAAAAAATCATTGCTTGAAATCTCCTTCTGGTTGTATAAACTCCGTCTGGGAGTGAGGACACAGGGCAAGCAAAGATTTCAAACAACTAAATAAGAACAAAAACATTTACAGAATGTAAAGCCTTGTGGCTTTTTGACTCTGTAAATAAAGTGCAAGACTTTCAAATGTCACAATTCAAACATTAAACAAAAAAATTGTGTAAATTTGCATTATAAATCATGCTCCCTTATCATCTAGTTACTGTGAATCATAATGTTATATCCATTGTCTATAGTACAGAGATATGACTGAAATGTAGGAGTACTGCTTTTGTCCTTGAACAGCGTTGTTTTCCTGTTCATGAATTTCAAAAGAACAGTCTTACCTGACATGAATGAGCTTGCTAAATGGGAGTGTGGTGCCTGTAACTTTTTATGTGTACCCTCTGCTACAGTAGTGGATGTACTACCCTTTATGTTTTAAAAAATAATTAATAATCTAAGTATCTTCAGAGTAACAATTATAAAATTAGCATGTTTCCAGGTTGGGATTCAATTAACGATAGCCCAGGAACAAGAGGAATGCATGCAGATCACCATTCCTCTCATTTTCTGGAAGTGGCTTGAGCATCGGCCTTCCCCTGGAGACACCAGTCTTGTCCCAGTGCTTTCAGAGCCATCCTAACCTCTGAGCAACACAGGACAACTGTGGAGTGGCTACTGCCAGGTGGGACTAATCCTGCCCAAAGCCAGCTCACCCAGCTGAAGGTGCACTGAGGAGGAAGGGGAGTTGGTACTGGGCTGCGTTTGCCTGGCAAGCCCAGGTCTGTGGCTGGGGATCCTGAGGGATGCTTTGGCCAGCAGTAAATGTGACGGCTCGCTGTTGTACACCCCCCTCAGCCCTTTTTTTTTAGTGACATCTGTCCTGGTACTCTTGTGGGTAGAAAAAAGGTAGCTATTTTACTGAGGGAGGGAGGGCTGAGCTGCTTGCCTGTGCCTGGCATCGATGCATGGCCACCGCCGCTGCCCTCTGGGTGCCTCCTCCCCGGGGAAGCCCCCACCACCTGATCCTGAACTACCACTTTCCTGGCCTGACACAAGCACACCAGTGGGTACGGGTATCCCTGACAGGGCAGGCCGCTGTCCTGAGGCCGCGCGCCAGCTCAGCAGCCTTCAGCTCTCCATCACCAGGAAAGCCAGGAGCAGGCAACCTTCCTTAGCACCCCCGGCCAGTTGAGGGCAAGCCGTTACCTGCAGGGGAACATTAGCATGTTTTTACACTACCTTTCTCTGTCCTGGCATTTCAGGGAGTCATAGGCCAGCCCCTTACCATTTTGCCCCATGCAGCTTACAGCCCTGCTCTCTGGGTTGGTCTTTGTACCCGCCGGCTGTGGGTGAAAGCAGCCGCGGGAGGCTGGGGACAGGGCCAGTGACATTTCAAACTTTGCCAGTGCGATGACCACGCAAAGCAGCTGTTTCCACTGTAACTTGCTTTCTAAAGCTGTAAGCAGAAATAACTCCTGAGAATAAAAAGTTGCAGGACTTTTCTTTTTCCTCCTAGATGGAAGACGGAGGGGACTCGAAGGAGATAAATCCCTGAGAACGTGGCTTTGGACCGCACACGTCCCATCTCGCTCTCTGGATGTTGCTCAATGCCCGTGCTCCCTGCTCACCTGGAACTCTGAACTGGCACGTTATAATCTCCTCATTAATAAGAAGAAAGACCTGTGCTATTCCAGTTTTACACCTGCACGCCTCATTTGAAAAGGCAGTAATGTGGTGATTAATCTAAGCAGAGCGTATTTTTAAGTGGCTGATATGTTCTCTAATGATAGACCAGGCATCTACTTTTTATCGCTTATCTGTATCTATCTGCAGCTCATTTAAATTTTCATGCACATTGCCCTCTTTACTAGGAAATACATTCTTATCTCCTTTAACGCTGTGTAAATATCTTCACTTTGTGCTTTAACGCTGTGTAAATATCTTCACTTTGTGCCAAGTTACATCTAATGGCTCAAAGCAAATCTTTACTTCACCTATGCTGTGGTAAAATCCTCCTTTCTAATAAAATAAAAAATTAATAGCATATTTGCCATCAAATTTATGTTAGCAGGGACAGCATAGAAGGCAGAGCGAGTTACAGAGCTCTCCAAACGCTAAGTCCATAAATTAATCATAGTTGACTCCAGCTGTGTTTGCACGGTTTCAGACTCACTGCTACTATTTTCATTCCAATAGGTGGTGCTGTGTTGAAACCTAAATAATTTTCAAAATTTATGCTAGTCTATATGCCTTCCTTGAAATTATTATCAAATTATTCGTCATACAACTTCTTATGTACAATCTGAAGGAATTGTTCCTATTTTGAACGATAAAAATAACCATCGCTAGAGGACAGTTGTAGGCAGCTCAGTGAATTTTACCCTTATTTGCAGAGGATTTTTTGGGTTTTGTTTTTGTTTGGCT
Organism: Cariama cristata; assembly: GCF_000690535.1. Classification (NCBI taxonomy): domain Eukaryota; kingdom Metazoa; phylum Chordata; class Aves; order Cariamiformes; family Cariamidae; genus Cariama; species Cariama cristata. The sequence continues at coordinate 98,449 of NW_009621497.1, read as the reverse complement.
AGTTTGTTTGTTTGTTTGTATTTCTCAGCAGTTGTTGTAATTATGTTTTTAAAACCAAGCAACATAGGCTCTCAGGACAGGAACATTCTGTGTCAATGAGACGCATCCCTTGTTGTTACTTGTGGCTCTGTCATGCAAACCTTGCACAAATTTATAACAACTAATCTTAAACCAAATTGTTCCAAAAACCTAGTCCTGCAAGGATAAGAAATCTTTTAATCTCTGTCCTAAATTTATTCATGACTTATTTTTGTCTCAATGGTGTCTATTAAGAAATGCCTTATTCTGTCCAGGCCTTAGATTTACTGGACCTAACAATGCAAAACTCTTTTAATCACCTTTTTTTATTTTCAGCAGTCTTTGATTATCCCTTCACTATGCTGATTCTAGTTCCAGCTCATTGCTCTTGAACACTGAACTGAACGCTGCATTTCACACCGCACCAGTAGTTTACAAGGGAAGCATGCAAGGTAATACCCGTGTATGTCTTAATATCACATCTCTTTTTTTGCGGACGCATCACTCTGCAAGTTCATTGTCACCCTACTGTCAATCTGTAGACCCAGATCTTTTCATCTCAGCGCTTGTTTCCGGTTTATGAGCTCCTCAATCACGGGATAAGTTCATGATGGTGGCTCCCACAACCCACTCTGTCAAACTTCATTCTGTTGCAATGTCATGTCCACAAGTTCTTCCTGTTTGCTTCCCTGGTGTTACCCAAATTAGTGTCCTCAGCAGATTTCATCAGAAAATTTCATCACCACACTTCTTATTCTCTCAGGGACAAAAATACATTAATGCCCCCCCAAACGCAAACCCAAGATAATTCCAGCAGTAATTCTTGCAACAGAATCCCTCTTTCAGATGCAGGTCTCTTACATGTAATTTATTGTTGTGCCCCTTTTAGCAATTACTCAATTACCACTCTTCTTCAAAACCAAAATGTACTTGAATTAATTGAATCATCCATTAAAGGAGGAGTAGAAAGGTAGAAGTCCCCAAAGCTCCTAGTGGGCTACTCTTTTGAGGCTTTGAAAAATGTTGTGATTTTTTTTTTTTTTTTAAAACAAAAAACCCCATTACTTCACTGTAGACTTGAGCTGTTTTTTCTGGAAGTTGACGAAGGGTTTGTCATTTATTTCAGTTGTACCTTAGGGTCTGATGCAGTTTCCAAGGAAACAAACAACAATGCCCAAATGGCTAATGTTTAATGAGATTTTCTATGTGCTTTGGAACACAAAGAACATTAGATACTTTGTTTCTTTTGATTTAAATTTAAAAAAAACTCAATTGCTAGCTATTTGCATCTTAGAGACAAATAGGTGCTCCCTCTTCCCCCCATGTTTTGAAAAACAGACCCCACGAACCTATCATTTGCAATTAGGTAACTAAATTAATCTCTGAAGTTTGTAGGTTTATGGACAGGATCAAATCCATGTTTTTTTCTTTCTTCTGTTCCTTGTTGTAACAACCTGTGTAGTTTACAATGACATCTATGTTTCCAAACATAACTGTTTTTGCTTAAAACCTATGTCTGCTTTTATTTATTCAATTTTGTATTAATGAGATTTAATGAATTTTGCAATAATTAATTAATTTTTGATTTAACTAAATTAATTAACTGAATTGTGCTTCTATCTCTGAAAACCATATTCTTTATTTTAGGTGTAAAAATGACCAGCAGTTTTTTGAAATTAAAAGGTCTGGATAGCCCAAAGCAGACTTGATTTCTAAACTGTTGAACATGCACCTTTTTAAAAGCAGGTACCCTTAAGTATCTTTAAAAAAATAAGACAACCAGGTTGCTCTGAAATACTATAATACAAGTTCCTATTTATGATTCCAAAGTTTCACTTTGAAGATGCTGCCTCACTAAATATCATTTGTCATTGTCATTCAGTGGCCCTGACCTAGTTCATAGTGCCTTTATGTATGAAACAGCTGCTCTGCTGTTTTGTCTTTGTTTCTGCAAAGACATAACATTTTCTCTTCCATAAGGTACTGCAAAGTTACTCTGTTGTTGTCATAATTTGGACTCTCCTGAATGTTTCAGTGTTGGAAAAAGAGAGTTATACCTGTAGTTCTAATACAAAAAGAAGTGGGTTTCAATTTTCTTGGCAAAGTGAAAGTTATCCAATTGCAACTTAATGCAAAAATCATAACTGTGGGTATGCGAACAGTGAATATATACTAAGAAATCCGTGGGCTATAGTGTACTATGCCCAACTGATGTAGGGATGGAAAACTAAAGAAGCTTAGAGGCTCTTGGTCTCATTTCTATCTATTTACAGCGAATTACCCCAAGGTCTTTGCTCGTTGTGCAGGCTGAAAAGGCTGACTGCCGCAGTATTGCATGGAGTGGCCCTGTCTCCCCGGAGAAGGAATTGGGGAGCGTTTGCCTTCCCTGCCCGAGGAGGGGAAAGAGGCCAAGAGCACTGTTGGGAAGGGGAGTGCGCCTATGGGCATGGCGGAAAGAGCTTCCTCATTCGGTCCTACAGACTTTCCACCCTCGAAGGTTCTTAGGTACCTAACTCTGCTGAAATAATTGGAAATTAATAGCTTAAATAGCTTTAGGTATTGAATCAATATCTTTGGGAGCTCCTCCTACATTTGAAGACATCACTGTATATATTCTTGCCAACAGATAACACTGAAAATATGACAGTGGGATTCTTTCACCTGCTACACCTAACTTCTGGATCTTCATTCTCAAGGACAAACACTGGCTAAACCACAGGTTTTCACGTGAAGGGAAAAACTAGGCTTTTGATTGTTCTTCATTTGGTTTTCATCTGAGCTCACTCAAAGCTAGCCTAAAGAAACTGTATATATTCTTGCCAACAGATAACACTGAAAATATGACAGTGGGATTCTTTCACCTGCTACACCTAACTTCTGGATCTTCATTCTCAAGGACAAACACTGGCTAAACCACAGGTTTTCACGTGAAGGGAAAAACTAGGCTTTTGATTGTTCTTCATTTGGTTTTCATCTGAGCTCACTCAAAGCTAACCTAAAGAAAAAGAGTTCTCACTGCTAGCTGATTTTCATAGAGTGAAAGCAGGAAGCTCCCGAGGGTCCACAAGCTGGGGCAGAAAGGTTCCTCACCCAGCTGTGGATGTTATCATTTGCAATGCACATTAGGTTTCCAACATGTGACAACGCCTGGTCCTACCCTGATTGCATCATTGCTGGTGTAGGG
>NW_009621497.1:62418-95228 GCF_000690535.1 Cariama cristata | reverse complement strand
GGGAATGGGAAGGAGACTGTTCGCAAACCACCATTGCAGAAGAAAGTTGTCAGCATTCCCAAAATGTGTTTATGAGCATTAATAGTATCAACTTTAATGAATCACTAACCAAAATTGTGTGAGCAAAAGGGTGAGGCTTCGAGAGATCCTGGCAGTCAGATGAATCAGAAGTTGGCTTCATCTGGCCTTTTTGCTTCCACAAACATGAAAGATACGGCAGTGCAATTATTCCTACACAGTCCTTTAGACTAGTTCAGTTCTGTGTGCTGAAAACCCCCAAATCAGGCTGAGTTCTGGCAGAAGCCCACATGGAGGAATAAAGCACTCCTAGGTAAGTCTGTGCATATGTACACAAAACCACTATCAGCTTTCTCCTGTGCCTTGCATATCCGTGCTGCTTTGTATTCTTTCTCACAGCCTTTGCAGCTTATCAAGGGTGGCACAAACTAGCTGGAATAACTGGAATGGATAAATACCATCCAGCTTGCTAGGACAAGTAAAAGCTCATGCCTCCCAAGAAGGGCTGCAGGGAACTGGAATGCAAAGCTTCCTTCCAGATCTGAAAAGAGCATTTCCAGAGAAAATATCCACAGACAGCCTCACATATTAATAAACAACACATTTAAAATCATTGTGGTCAGATTTTTTAATTTCAATTTTAACAATATGGTCTGTTTTATCTGCTCAGAGGAAAGAAAGAAATAATAATGAAAGGATGGTCTGAGCTTTATTTTCACTTGAAATTTCTTTAGGTTTCTTATATATTACATAGAGCTCAGATAATATCATCAATGCTTTGCTCTAGTAAGGCGTTAGTTAAGGGACATTAATGATAAGTCTCATGTTTTTCTGATTTATTACACATGCATAGATGTTTTAGCATTGCTGCACATTTATTCCGGTTTTGCTTGGTTTTTCAATGTTTGGTTTATAAATTTTTTTTAACCTTGTCCATGTGTATATTGTGTGTTCATCTACAGCTAGCTTTAATTAAGGTAGCTTGAATGTGGCAAGCAACTGACTGCTGGCAGAACAAATAGCTCCACTCAAATTAACCTCCCATGTCAAGGCAGGGCAGGGCAAAAGTAAAAACTTCTCCAACATCCTCCATTTATCAGCTGAAACGAAGACATAGACATCAGAGAAATAAACATATCTGAAATTCTACAATTAAGTGGTGTAGGGTTTGAGTCTAACTGAGATTTAAGTCATGCCTCGGCCATGTACTTCTCTTCCACTGAGGGTGAATTTTGCTCGTATGAAGCAGAGGAAGGATTAAGCATACTGGGTGGTGTAACAATGATGTGCTGCCAAAGCTGGCAACCGTTTGCGGTTTTTAGAGCCTCTGTCTCAGTTTAATCATAAATACATCCCCCTGGAATATAACATAGGACATAGAGAACATTGTTTTAAAGGCAGACTGATATGAACAAAATAATTGAGAAAAAACCTAATTAACTTCTGTCACTGCAATGTGTAGTATTTGTATTTTTGCATCTCTGAGATAGATCAGTTATAAGTAACAACAATTAAGCACACAATTATGGATATATAGCTTAAAGTGATAGTGACAATGTGAAAGTAAGTTACTTTCATTAAAAAATATAACCATCACTCTTCTGCCATTACAGTCACTGTGACTGGCAGTAAACAAAAGCAAAAAAGCCAAGTTTAAAGTGCTTGGGAGGAAAAGGTGTGGTCTTCAGTTTTATGAAAGAACTTATATTAGGGTTTCTAACTTTTTTTTTCCCCTGGAAAAATAGTCAAGAAACTAAATAAAAAGCCTCAAAGTAATTCTGTTATTCCAAATGAAGAGATTATTATGTGGACCTGACAAATTTTGACCATTTGAATAAATGTGATTTTAAAAGTTACACTGTGTAAACTTTCATCTCAAAGAGAGGAACTGATTGGAGATTTTTTAATATACAGGTCTCTTGACAGAAACTGAATATTTTTGTTTGGAAAAGAATTAATTATATGGCAAATAAAGTCACTTCATTTCACCATATACTTTAATTTAATACTCCTAAACTGCTTTAAAATTAATTCAAAGACGAGTGACTCTCTATCAAGATTTGGTAAGTCTGAGCTATGAGACTTCTAGCACATAGTACACTAAATAAGCAAGACTTGGGCCTGAAACTTGGGTAATATATTAAAGTATCTTCCTCCCCTATCCTAACATGCCTGTTTCTTTAGGTTCCTAATAGCCTAGTGGATTTGTGGATTTCTTTCAAATGCTGGCTGTTTGAGATTGAGTTGTCAGAGGACTTGCTACACATCACATCAGATCCTCTTGCAATCATCAGCTATTCAAATCTCAAGTACCTCTAGGAAAATGTTGTTTAAATAGTGCATAGTTTATGGAAAACTGGAATTTACCAGGAGAATGAGAACTTGTAATTAAAAAAAAAAAAAAAAAAGTTGAAGGAAAAAAAACCAACCACAAACCAAGCAGTGCTGGACAATGAGTATCTCTTCCCATGGTCAGACCAGACACATCAGAGGTGACATCCATCTCTTCGGTGAGCCCCTTCTTCCCATATGTACGGTAAGGTTTGTCCAGTCGGAGGTGTGCAGAGAACTGTGTGGTGAGGACAGGTGTGGTTTATCTCCTAGGCATACCACCGTGCCAGTGCGGTTACAGGACACAAGGTTTGGTGCCTCATTAGTGCAGCTGGTCCTCCTGCAGCTGTCACAAAGCTGGGGCAGAGCACAGGGCGTCCTGGGGAGGGAGGCCAGGCTCAGCCCTCATCTCGTCCTTGGCTGTCTGGTGATGATATGGTTAACAGGAGAACGGGTGATCCTAGTCAAACCCTTTTTGGTGAAATCCTCTTTCTCTGACAGGGAAAGCCAGGGAAAGGCAAGATGGCTCTCCTCAGCCCTTGGTGACATAGTCTGTGGAGAGTTGTGGTAAATCGGCTGCAGGGGAAACAGAATCACAGAATCACAGAGTCGATTTGGTTGGAAGAGACCTCTGGGATCATCGAGTCCAACCTTTGCCCCAACACCAACATGTCAGCTAGACCATGGCACTAAGTGCCACGTCCAGTCTTTTCTTAAACACCTGCAAGGATGGTGACTCCACCACCTCCCTGGGCAGCCCATTCCAATGCGTAACCACCCTTTCTGTGAAGAAATGCCTCCTCATTTCTAGCCTGAACTTCCCCTGGAGCAGTTTCAGACTATGTCCTCTTGTCCTGTCACTGGTTGCCTGGGAGAAGAGGCCGACCCTAACTTCGTAACAACCTCCTTTCAGGTCGTTGTAGAGAGCCATCAGGCCTCATCAGAAACCTGGGAAGCTCCTGGGAATTAGAACCACTGACTGGAGATGTCCTGAAGTGGGATGCTTCTCTTGCAGCTCTGGCAGCTAGAAGTGAGTGGAAAATGGAGATCTTCTCTAAGTGTGCAAAGGGCATCCCACCACGGGAAATGTCTGGCCTGGCTGCAGCTCTATGCCCAGCACACGGTGGGAAGCAGCAGCAGCGGACGACCATGCTGCTCATGGATCCCAAGCCAACAGCTCCAGTCTGTGCCGAACCCCGAAGCTCTGTCCCATCCCTTTCAGAGCCAAGCTCATGGTGAAGGCAAGGGAGGACTTCTCAGATGGAATGCTCACTTTGTATGTCTTCTCTACATATGGAGACAGTATATGTCACACAGGTTATTAAGCAACTATAGGGTTTATACCACAGTGGGGACTGGAATTCATCCTCAGTGACCTAAAGGAGAGTGTAAAAAACCATTTTATAACTGCCAATCATCAAGCAATTTTTTTCCTATAACTGTCATTTTTTTGCACTTCTCTGGCAGTTTCAGATAAAATGTCAGAGTATTTGCATAAGAAGTTCAAAATGTTAGTGCCACTATGTCATGAAGGGTTTGAATAGCTCTAATTACAAGAAGAATTATTCCAGTACTTATGGGTAGAGTGCAATGAAAGGATATTGAGAACAAATACTTTCCTCAAACTAGAGTTTTGCATACTTTTTATACATTTTATACATTTATATGTGGATTAAAGAAAGATACTATAATTGAAGTGAATATTAGGAAATAAACTGAAAAGAGCGTACACCACTCTACAGCTTTCAAACACTGTAGCTGAAATAAAGATCAACAAGATTGCATAAACGATTTTTAAAATAAATTTTACAGCTGAGTGCTTTCAATAAGCCAGTGCTACAGAGCTAGTCTGCATATAAAACACGTTGGATATTCCAGTACTGCATGTCAGTTCATAATTAAGTACAGTCAGTGTTGCATCTGAAGGAATAGGGTACTCCTTTTCTTCTGGAGAATTAGATGAATCACAGGAGTAATAGCTTCATTGTTTGCAGTTTGAACTTTGAGAGTCAAATCCTGTACCACCGAGATCAGAAGCAGCCTTGTGTATGTCTTTGGGAGAACTAAACATCAGAAAGATTAAAAAAAAAAAAAAGATATATGTGGTCCTTATTTTCTATTCTGTGCTTTACAGTTTTTTTTGTTTAAAATTATGATGCTGTCACAAAAACTGTGGCTGGCATATAGGAATATGCTTCTATTATTCTTAGGCATCTTTCCTGCAGATTGTAAAAGTTTGGTTTTGTTTTCTCTACGTGCCTCGGCGCTTCTGGTTCCATCTGGAAGCGGACATCAAAGCACTGCAGTCCCACGAGCGAGCTCGCATTTCTCTCTTGAACTGAACCGGGCAGCTCTGGAAGGCTTACAAAGAGACGTGCCGTCGCCGGCCTGGATCCAGAGTGCCGCAGAAATTCATCACTCCAACTTACCTCAAGATCAGGTTTTTGAAGACTGATGTTTAGGTATGCTGCACAAACCTACCTGGGCAGCTTATGGCCTGATTTTGTTCTCCATCATAATACATATGTTTTAGAAAGAGGGGCCCCTTTTCAAGCACAGTATTATAGTAATCAGACAGAAAGCAGAGGAGAAGCTCATTGAAGTTAACTGGCAACATGCTGTGCACATTATGAGACCTCACTTTCAGTAGACTCATAAATTCCGCAGTTTTTGAATGGGGCTATGTGGAAGAACAAAGCAAAACGGGCTGCCTTTAAGCATGATTCTGTTCCTGCGCTTCCCTTCTCTGAAGGTTAGTAACTTCTGAATTAGAGTAATTACTACAGCTTCTGGTTTGCAGCAATTAGTCTCCTTCCTGCTTTAACATACGGAGTATTGAAAAGGTCAGGCCACAAACAGAGAGATTCTCTCCCAGTGTGTAGCTGCCCACATCACCCCGAGTGTCTGCATACATCCATGTCTAGCTATAGATGTATATTTGTATTATAGAAGGGACCAAACGTGAATACCCCTTTGAAGTTTTTCAGGAATTCTTCAGACAATGTTTTAAAGATGTACTTAGCTGAACTTGCAGATTGTTTTGTGCTTAGGAATATAGACTACATACAGCCACCATCACTGCTGTTTGGAATGATCCCTTTTTAGAGGTATGAAGAAGCATAATATATAAGATATGGCTACAAAATTGTATTTTAGGAGTGAAACACTAACTTACCTAATCAGATAATTTCAATTCCTTTGCTACAGATGCAAAGATAAAAGACAGAAATTTTCATCTGATAGGGAAAGGCAGAAATGCGTGAAAAACAGCTTTTGCAGTTCACTTAGGATTTGGATTAAAGTTCCAACTGTGAGCTGAACTAACAGCTTGCTGCTGCCAAAAGAGGGAAGCCTTGCTCTCCGCACTGCCCTCCCTCGCCTTCCTCCCTGCTCCCTCCTTTCCTTAGCCACCAGCCAGCCACCCCTGCAGCCAGCGCTGGCATCCCTCTGCCCAGGACAGAGGCCAACTTAATCCCTGGCAAAAAAAAAATATTCTTGTTTTTCTTTTGGGAAGGTGAGGGGACCAGTTTTTTTTCTTTCTTTTTTTTTTTTTTTTTTTTTTAACTTCCATTTTAGTGAGTTGAATGAGCTTCCTCGGCAGGCAGACAAATGTCAGAGCTGGCTGCTGGGGAGAGGGAGCGGGGAAGATGGGGATGAACAGAGCAGATGGATACCAGGAGGAGCAGGGTCTCTTCCCCTTCTGTGGTGCAGAGCCATGAGTTCAGCTCTGACCATTTTAAGAAATCATAATCTTACAACACAAAGGGATCAGACCAAACACTTTGGTTTTGGTGGATCCAAATCCCAATTTTTGCATATAAATGGTTTTTGCACCAAGCCAAATTATTAAAGAAAGTCAGATCTCTCAAAATACTTCCTTTTACATGAGAAAGACATATTTGTTCTCAGATGCTTTTTGGGTCTTTATTTTTGAATGAAATGAATAGAGTTTTCAGATGAAATGTCACCTAGAACCTTAACATAGGAACACTTGTTTTGAGACTGTCAGAATAAAAGATTTTCCCTTAAACTTCACTTAAAAGGGTTTGGCAGATTTGGTACAAATTCAGGAAATCAGATGACCTGGCTGAATTTTTTTGGTGCCTCCAAATAAAAATTACTTGAAAAATGTAACTGAGATCAAATGTATCTTCTGGAGGGTGCACATGTGATGCTGCAAAGAATTTGTGGGGAGATGCAGGGGCTTTTGGGATCTTTGTAGCAGTTACTGCCCTCTTTTCTGATTCATCTGAAGCTGAGGATGTGTCCTGGATGAGGGTTAGCTGATGAAGTCCAACTAAGAGCTAGTCTCTTTCCAGATAAAACAAGAGATTAAGTACCTGCTGATCTTGACTGCCTGTATAAATCAGAAATGTCTCCACTTGAAATTGGTCAGCTGAATGATTTGGCTTTCCTGATTCTTCTCTGTAGCATGGTAACACTTGGACAACCCAATCAGGACCAATTCTTCTCTGTACTGGATGCGGTACAAGTATGTAGTGATGGGCATGCAAACTCATGACTGATTTTCTGTGAATTTTGGCTGCGTGTAGTGAATGTCTGCACTCAGAAAAATTGGATTAAAAAAAAAAAAAAGTTAATTCCATCTCCAGACTTACCTGTAGCCTAATACAAAAAGAACAAAACCGATCTGTCTGAAGGGATTCTCAGCGGGGCGTGTTGTATTAACTTCAAATTGGTGTTTGCCTGAGACCTTCTGGCCCTGAGCTCTGGCACAGAGCAACTGTGCCCTGCAGTCGGGCTGTGCCCTGCCATCAGACAGGGTCTTTGTAAAGGTGTTGGGGTTGGGGGGAAGGAAGCGAGTGCAGACATGGGATGAAAAACATTTTTACATTGTTTTGAAACTGAAGTGAAGTGCTTACCAAGTTTTCCATGAGTCATCTGGCATTACTAACTTACACAAAATTGTGTATAGCACTTTGGTCTTCAGTGTACCCCTTCGCACTCTTCCATGCTAAATTTTCTGTTCTCAAGCAAGATGGGTCATTTCACTCAAAATGGGACCCTACCAGGAAGTGGAGCCCCCCAAGCCCCGTGTCCCTCCCTGGCACCTTTTCCTGGTGGAAGGCTTGGCTGAGATTACACGCCATGAGATGAAGGATTACCGTTTTCCCTCACAGCGACGGTGTAGCTCAGGGTTCACAGACGGCACCTGGTCTCAGAGAAGCAGGGAGCTGCCTGCAGAGCGAACCTCCATCACCGCTGGCACTGCTCTGCCAGTGAAGGCACCAGGCAGAGGCACTGTGGGTACCCCTACTTATTGTCTGCTCTTACTGATGAAGGGCCTTTTGTGGCTCAGTATGGACATACTATTTTCCCTAGCTTAGATGCCTCCATGATCTTTCCCTTCCTCTTTTTCTCTGAAGCTCCCCCTCTCTCGAGGCTGATTGTTCAGATGCTGGAGTGCTACGGGTATCTATCTTGCGAACATGCCACATCCCATGTTGGGAAAGGGTTTTAGCAAGGCTCCCCTGAGATATACCATCTCCTTTTCCTGCTCCCAGGCTGTGAACATCTTTTTCTTTCCCACTTTCAGACCAGACCTGTACTGTTAGTGAGCTGGGCATGAGCAGCCCCAGCCCCTGCTCTCCCAGATGCACAACCTCACAGGGCAGAAGCCTCCAGCAATTGCTCCAGAAGAGATTTCTATCTTCTTCCTAATCCCAGCCTGCTAAGGATAATGCCCAAGGGCCCTGGTAACCACCTTCCTTGTCTTCTTAGATCCCACAGCTAGGAAAGAGATGGGAGAGTACTGTAAACATAGTAAAACAAGGAATTGCAGTGCTTTCATTCAGTCCAAACACATCCAGCTGAGGCTTTGCCGAGCTTGCATGCCAGCAGAACCTTTAGTCCAGTCTGTCAATTCACAGATGATAAGTAAAGGAACAATGTTGCTGAGGTCCTGATGGCCTAAGTATATAAGGGAGAATTTAAGATCCATAGAAAAAGGTCATATGCTGTATTAGAGCAACAGATATAATTGAAAAGGACATGTTTTTCTTAAATGTCTTTTGATGGTATCGGTCCAATTGGGGATCGTACATTTGTGCTGGTTTTGGCTGGGATAGAGTTAATTTTCTTCCTAGTAGCTGGTCTGGGGCTGTGTTTTGGATTTGTGCTGAAAAGAGTGCTGATAACCCAGGGATGTTTTCATTATTGCTGAGCAGGGCTTACCCAGAGCCAAGGCGTTTTCTGCCTCTCACCCCACCCCACCAGCGAGGAGGCTGGGGGGGGCACAAGGAGTTGGGAGGGGACACAGCTGGGACAGCTGGGACCCCAATGACCCCAGGGGTATCCCTTAACATTACCGTATGACGTCATGCTCAGCGTATAGAGCAGGGGGGAAGAAGGAGGAAGGGGGGACGTTGGGAGTGATGTCGTTTGTCTGCCCAAGTCACCGTTAGGTGTGAGGGAGCCCGGCTTTCCTGGAGATGGCTGAGCACCGGCCTGCCCGTGGGGAGCGGGGAATGGATTCCTTGGTTTGCTTTGCTTGTGTGTGGGGCTTTTGCTTCACCTCTTAAACTGTCTTTATCTCAACCCATGGGTTTTCTCGCTTTTACTCTGCTGATTCACTCCCCATCCCGATGTGGGGGAGTGAGTGAGCGGCTGGGTGGGGCTGAGTTACCAGTCAGGGTTAAACCATGGCAACGTTGTTTTGGGTATGTGGGTCATAGCAGTAACCAGCTACTATCTTCATATCAGCTGATGTACTGGGCTTGTCTGGGATAGTTAATTTTCTTCATAGCAGTCTGTATGGTGCTATGTTTTGGATTTGTGACCAAAATAATGTTGATAACGCACCCATTTTTAGCTATTGCTAAACAGTGCTTGCACAGTGTCAAAGTCTTCTCTGTTTCTCAATCTGCCCTGCCAAAAAGTAGGCTTGTGATGGGCAAGAGATTGGGAGGAGACACAGCCCACAAAGGGATTTTCTTTACCATGTAACATCACGCTCAGCAACAAAACTAGGGGAGAGTTTGCCGAGGGCTGCATTGAGTGGGGGCTCGAGCTGGTGGTGAGTGATTGCTTTTGCATCACTTGTTTGTTTTGTCTTTTTTACTTCTTAAAATGTCTTCATCTCAACCCATACATTTTCTCATTTTTACCCTTTATTACACTTCTACTCTCCCTCATCCCACTGGTCGGGGGGGTGCTTCTTAAAATGTCTTCATCTCAACCCATATATTTTCTCATTTTTACCCTTTGTTACACTTCTACTCTCCCCCATCCCACTGGCCGGGGGGTGGGGGGGGATGCTTAGCTGCCTGCCTACCTGGGTAACGAGTTTGTGTTTTGCATACGGCTCTCTGCAACCGTCTGTGCCTTCGTTACTCAGAGGTTAGACCGTGGCATGGACCAAGGACAGGGAGGTGCTGGTGGGAGCATACCTGAAACCTGTGTGGAAATTGTTCAAAGGGTTTAAGTCATCCAAAACTCTGGTCTGATATATTTGTACCTTCCACTCTATAAACTGAACTAGAACCATCAGGATAAAAAAGGAAGTTCTGGTGGAGGAAAAGGCGACAAAGCAAGGCAAACAAAACTAATGCTGAGTTTCTCTGAGGAGCTATAACATGGCCTGTAAATTTCTAAATGATGATTTCAAAGTTAAAGGTAATGGGGGACTCTGCAATGGTTCATTGCCTGGAGAAAGCAATTCTGATGCCTCTTTTGTTGCACAACTGAGACCAAATAATTTTGTACATTTGCCATATAAGGTACAACTGGCCACTCAGAAAAAACAGGCGTCAAAGTATTTCTTTGCAAAGATACTGGCTGTGACACGGAGCTGTGGTGGGTTGTCTTTCCCTTTCCTGCTCAAAATGGTCGTTTGCTAAGAACTGAGCGCTGGGAGGTGATTGCAGGCTCTTCTTGCCTTAGATGTATCCAGAGTCACCAATTAACTTCCCCAGCAGTTTGATGGCACAACTGAACTTGGAAAATGAAGTATTTCCTTGTTTAAGCAATGCTTAGAGAGCATTCTCTGCTGCTGATTAGAATCATAAAATCATTTAGGTTGGAAAAGACCTTTAAGTTCATTGAATCCAACCATTAACCTAGCACTGCCAAGCCCACCACTAAACCATGTCCCTAAGCACCACACCTACACGTCTTTTAAATACCTCCAGGGATGGTGACTCTACCATTTCCCTGGGCAGCCTGTTCCAATGCCTGACAACCCTCCTGGTGAAGAAATTTTTCCTAATACCCAATCTAAACCTCCCCTGGTGCAACTTGAGGCTGTTTCCTCTTGTCTATCGCTTGTTACTTGGGAGAAGAGACCAACTCCCACCTCACTACACCCTCCTTTCAGGTCGTTGTAGAGGGCGATCAGGTCTCCCCTCAGCCTCCTCTTCTCCAGACCAAACACCCCCAGCTCCCTCAGCCGCTCCCCATCAGACTTGTGCTCCAGACCCTTCACCACCTTCGTTGTCCTTCTCTGGACTCGCTCCAGCACCTCAAGGGCTTTGTTGGAGTGAGGCTTGTAGCCCACCTGCCAGGGAATGACATTTGTATATCAGGGGAAGAACGAAGTCCACAGAAATTTTAGAGCTTCTGTAAAAGCAGTTTCTCTCTCCTCTGACAAGCTGCTTTTCCTCCCATCCACATTCTCCACACAATTGCTTCTCGGAACCAGGCCCCCAACAAGGTATTGTTTGAAAGGGATAAACATAGCAGGGCTGGATTGTTAAACATTTGACAAGTGTTTGTGATATTTCACAGCTGGCATATAAAATACCTTGTGGAAGGACCAGGCTTAAAGCTTGTTAGCAGCTCTCTGTGGAGCAAAAAAATCCTGTTTATTCTGAATTCAGCTTCCTCTTTTTGGTCGGGAATATAATCTCAGACACTCAGGGAAGGTAACTTGTCATTTTTCTCCTCTTTCATCCACTGTCTTTTTGAACACTTGACCTCTTCCCACAATACACAACTCTCATTCCGCAGCATCTCTCCCTTCCACTCCTGCCCTCGCTCTGCCCCAGGAAAGGGCTCAGGTCACACTAAGGCGGGCTGAAGTACAAAACCAAGTGTAGTCAAGAGAAATCAAGCTCTCAGCCATTCTCCTCAGTGTTGGTGCTCCTCCAGTGCTGACTTTTAAATATAAAGGCTGCCTTGTATCCTTTTGATTTGTCTCTTTTTTCTTCAATGTCAGCACTGGCAGATGCATGCTGTGCTTGGTCCCTTGTTGGCTTTCGAGCCCTGCCACCATATTCTCTCGTATTGATCGTACCTAACAGCTCACCGTGCATCACTTCAAAGGCTGGGTATCAGTAACTTGTAAGGGACAAATGCCATCACTGGTTTTGCCCTTCTCCTTCCACATTTTTCCTGCATGGGGAGTAGTCAAATCCCTGATAAACTGAGCAGCCTGTCTCCTCCTGATCTCAGTGGTCGTAGTGTCGGCTCCAAATACACATTGCGAGGTGGCAGGTGTCCCAAGAGCTTCTGCTCTTTTACAAGAACTGCATTTACTGGTCAGCCAGAAAACTCCCTGCTCTCACTCCAGCTTTTGCAGGCCAGGAACAATTTGTCTCTAAGTCCTGTCCTACATTTATGATTTGATAAAATAGAATAGTAGATGGTCAAAAAAGGAAGTTTCCAATGTGTCCATATTTCCACATAACTGGCACATGGCAAGTCCTCTGCCAGAGTGTGCCTACTAGCCTGCTGACAAAATGAATCATGAATATGGGTGACTTGAGAGTCAAATATTTATGGTGGATCTGAAACAAAAATGTCCAGGCTTGCTGCCATGTAGAAAAAACTGTAATTTTTTTTTTTTTTTAAAGTTTTCATGAGTGAAAGCCTAACAACATACAGTAGTTTAACATTTGGGATTTGGCGTGAGGTCATGAGCACCATGAAGGTTTCTTCTTAGTTTCGTTAGCAGCAGGTTTTTAGGAATGCTGCAGTGAGTGGTTTCCTTGTTCTCAGCTTGCCTGCTATTAGTGCCCATAAAATCTCTGAAATAACTGCAAGGAGATAAACCTAAGACGCAATTTTTCTTCCTCCTACCCTTCTATTTTTCAGGCTGGGCAGGAATCCCGTGGTATTTTCAGTGGAAATACTGAGAGACAAGTGCTTACAGAGGGATTTCCATCAGCTACACAAGGACAAGAACATTGCTTTGGCTATTTATCAACAGAAAATAAATTCTAATATCTATGCCAGTCAAAGCACTTGGCGTGGGGCTAGATTAATCTGAGGATCTGTGTTTGAGGGGGCTGGAACTGACACAAGATGGATTTGCTCATTATCATTAGCACTTTGTTTGCTATTCTTGACAACACAAAGGCGGCAGGGGTTACGTACATAAAAAGCCTAAATTGCTGTTCATTTGGACTACACAAGCTTCCCTCTTTCATTCAGCCGAGCTGGCTTTCTTTTGGTGCTTCTCTGTTCACTGGCAGAGTGTCAAGGTGGTTGATAGGCCTTAGACAGCCGTGTACAAAGGCACGAGCCCTGCGAACAGGGCAGCATCACACAGAGCAGAGAACAAAACACGAGACTTCATCTCCTGCCCACTGCATGTCCCACGGAGGAGACGACTGATGGCGATAAATAACATATCAATGGACGTACAGTTGTTAGTAACAGGAAGGTAGGACAACTGGAAATTGTTCTACCACGAAGAAGAAATTTAGGAGTTGTTTGCTATTGTCTTTTTCTGCATGATCCTGCAGTAGCTTGGAAGTATATGAAACAAACAGAAGCTTGTCTCCTTGCCTCCTTCGGGTGGTTGCTTAAGATACATTCTCGTTCTACCTGTGGCTCTAGGGCTAGGGAAGGCATTTGAAAATGGCTTGTATCATTTTAACAGGTGACTCATTTTCCATAAGATTTACTTAGAGGAAAACCCCAAGAAATACAGTCTTTGAACAGGATAATACTAGAGGTAAATCTATTTCCTAAGGAGAATTTACAGCTTTCCAAATGGCCCCAATTTAAAAGAAATGAAAAGGGAGTATGGTCTATTGGCTACAGCACGAAGTTAATGCCAAGGAAATTCTTTCAGTAAGGGCCTATATATCTTTCAGTTAGCTTGCGCTTAGCTTTTTGACCATGCTGTCTGTTTGCCAACATCCTGTGAAGATTACAAGATATATGAGACTGAAAACTTGCGGTAAATTTTGGAGTGAGTGTACATGCACATCACCTTTGCCTGTCAATGCATGTAGTCTGAGAGTCTATGCATTTCAATTTGCAATAGGTTTTCTGGTGTCTAATAAGGTAACAGCTTCGAGTAAAACCTTTCCAGCTGTTGAAGTACTCTGTCAATTACCATTTGCGGATTTTCTGATGTTCAAAAGCAGCTGAGTTTTTATAGTATCATTTGCCCCAGTGGAAGTGATAATAGTTTTGGGGTTTTGGTTTTGTTTGGTTTCGTTTTGTTTTTTCTTGCAGGGTTTTAAGGTTTCAGGACCCTTGCAGAAATATTTTGATTTTGAAACCTCTGTTGCTCTCCCGATTCAGCCTAGAGAATTACAAATGATTGAAGCAGAAGGGAAAACTGACAGACTAAAGCACACAGAGACATGTGATTTATATGTACACAATCACACAATTGTATAAGCCTCATTTCCTTAAGAAACAAGACTGACAAGTGCTGTATCTATACTTGGTGCACTATAGCTGGCCGTACACTTCCAGCTTCCTGTAGCAATGGCAAAATTAGTCCTATTTTTATTAATTTTGTTGATGACTCCCTCCTTCTGTTCCCCTTCTCCAAAACTTTCTTATTATTTCCTTTCATCCAAAAAAACCCCACCAATAATCTGTTCACCATCCACTTATAATGCTGGCACAGCTTAGAAAAAAAACTGGGTTTTTTTCCCTCTTTGATTTTTGCAAACTTTCTTACATCAGCAAAAATCCATTGGTTAAGAAGAAATTATCCCAGGCATAGGCCATGCCAAAAAAAAGTGAAATACACCTTCTCATCCAGAAAGCATCCAGACTGTATTAATTCCACCAGGAGTAACATGGTCATATGACATTTGAACAAAGCAGACTTTTCAGAGACTGGAGATCTAGCAAATATAAATCCACTTGGCTTTGGTGGATGAACACGTCTGCATGACAGCACTTCTGGTCCTCCTGGGTCAGTCTGCCATAGACTGCAATGTTCTATCCTCTGTTTTGTAAGAACATCATGTGAAATTAACTTTGCGAAATTAAATAAGGAAATTAATATCTTAATCCTTCCAACCACAGGCAGCTGAAGGTGGTATGCACAGGTTTGTCATTCCTCCATGTTTTTTTAGCTCCTGTTTTGGATGCTAACATCTATTGCTGTGAAACAGAGGCACTAGGCTTGCAGGCCTGGGAACCGCCGCTCTCGCAGCTCTCTCCTCCCCGGGAGAGGCAGGGACTTTGGTTCGTGGCTGCTGGTAAGGTCGGAAAGCAGCAGAGATGATAGGATCCCACCGCACTGCGTGGGGCAAGGGTCCAGTTCAGCAGCGAGGGAAGCTGTCTGCAATGCGGAGGTCAGATATTGCTGCTCAGGTGATGAGAAGTCTTTTGCCTGTTTGTGGGAGGCACGGGGATCCTACATCAGCCGAGTTTGGAAAGGTAGCCCTGGTTTTCTTCTCCCACTGTGCTCTGTAAGTACAGGTAGCTGGAATGTGACTTATGCATGTAACAGGAAAAGTCATGTCTGTTACTGGAAGTTCACTTATTTCTGAACAACCATATTTTCATTGCAACCTTTTAGCAGAGAGATGACGTGAAGAGGTTTGTATCGAATGGAGCTACAGCGACTTTATACGAGCTGAAATTCTGCTCCTTAAAACAACAAAGCACTGCAAAATCATAGTTTCAGCCGCTGGAAGGGGAAGAGGCAGGGGTGCGTCGTCTGTTCTTCTTCCACAGAAGTCCCTGACGCAGACTTACAGCATTTCTTGGGAGCGAGCAAAATAAGTCGGCAGTTCTGGACATATTAGTCAGTGGTTTAAAAATTCAGCAGAAGAACTTGCCATTTGTTTGTTAATCCTTAAATTTAACAGATTTTCACGCTAAAGTTCTGAGCAGCACACCCGAAACAGTCAGGCTTTTACTGGGAATCTAAATTTGGAGACAAAAATTTGTTTTAAATGATATTTTGTATTAGCAAAGGGAAAAAAAGTGTTTCTGGTCTGAAATTTTATATGGTAACTTTCACCTCAAGGTAATGAAAACAAGCTGAGCTGTAAACTCTTCAAAACTGGGGTTTATGGAAAGGCTGACAAATCCTTTACTGGAGTGATGTGGCTGGGAGCACTTTAAGAGCTTCCCATGAAGCATTACTGATCACGATCACACACTCCCAAGTGCTAACACCGGGAGGCTGCAGGCAGAAGACCTGCTGTTTTCAATTACCGTGCCGTCCCAGCGGCCCGTCCGGCCGACGGGGCCGCGTTAGCGGTGGTCATCTGCTGGGTGGGGGCCCCGCGAGCAGCCGCAGGTCCGTGTGCTTCCCACCTCGCCCTCCAGCCGCATCACATCACGAGTACCCCTGGCTGAGCCAGCAGCCCTCTGCCACGTCATTTCTAGAGAAGGTTCTTTAAACTATGTCCATGGGGAAGGAGGGTGATTTGGGAGAAGGAGAGGAAGGGGGAAAAGAAAAACACCCAAGTTTCGGTTTTCTTCTTCTTTTCGCTGGAATTACACGTTGCACATAGATCACGTAAAAGGAATTGGCTTTCAGTGGGAGGATATGGCTTCACTTCTTACCCTCTTCCCTTTGGGTTTCAAAGCGAAGCTGTCTGACGTCGGAAGCACCAGCAAGAGCCGGTGATTGGACCTCAGGAAATTCACAGTGGTGTTTTTGTGCTTCTAAATGAGCAACGCTGCTGCTTGTAAAGACCTGAGGTAAAATCCTGGCCCCACTGAAGTCCTTGGCAAACCTCCTACTGCCTTCAGTGGGGCCAAGATTTTAGCCCGAGTCCTGCAAGCCATTAGTCTTTTGAGTTTTTAATGGGTCCACTCCTGCGCAGACAGACTGCTCTTGTAAGAAAGGGTTAGCTAGATTGGCTCGGATATTACACAATTTAAAACCTAAAGGAAAGCAATTTTGTAGTGAAATTAAGAGACTATAAAAGGAATTTGGCTTTAGACAACTTGCTTCTGTTTGGATTTGGATTAGACTACAATCTCCTTGTCTGTTTTTAGAGTATATGTCCCTGCCAGCATCAATAATCTATTTTCCTTAGTGCAAGTGAAAGGCTCTGATGGCTCAGAGGTGTAGTCTGGTACCCAGCGCTGCTCTGAATTTCTTCTTTGGTTTAGGAATCAGGCTACAAATAGTCAGAGACTGCAAGCTGCTCCTTAACATTTATGTTCTGCCAACAGCCAATTCATTGACACGTGGGCCAGCACGCTTGCTCTTTCCCGTCGCTCTGCTTCCAGTCATTCCTATATTTTTTCCTGATCCCCTGAGCTAATCCAACTCCCCGAACCCGTTCTCTGCCCGTGCACTCCCTCCCAGCCCAATCTCAGCATTCATTTGCACTTGGCCTGATTGTGTTTTTGTTGGCATAATTCCTTTTATCCTGTCCAGCAGCGTATTAATCCTCAAGCACTTTCTTGAACTTTTCAGGTTCTCTCAAATACCTCTCCTTCCCCTACTTATTCCAAAGTCAATAAATCAGGACTTTAGATAATGCACATCAAATATATCATTTCACCTCAGGTCACAGTGTCATGTGCAAGTTAAGCTAGAGGTTGAAGGTACAGACTACAGAGAAAGTCGGGGAGGAGGAATGTGTGGGGGTAGCCATCACTCCAGAGGAGCCCATAAAAGATCCAGCAGTAATGTTAGGAGAGACGATGCCCGGGGGAGCCCAGCTCCTGCTGGCATCCGCTGCTGCAGCTCGCCAAGGCATGGCTCCACTCCTGCTCTCCAAGCGCCTACGCTCTGAAGCTTAACTTCATTCCTCTGAAGGTGTCTCTTCCTCCATCCTGTCTACAATGTCTTTTTTTCCTTTTTCTTTTTTTTTCCCCCTCCCTTCCTCAGCATGCAAGGGGCTGCGTTTTCCTCTTATAGCAACTCTGCTTGTCCTTGGCTTATGTGCTGTGTTGTAAATGTGTTGCAAAGCTGGAAAATCTTCCTGGACTTCCCTGAGCCCATGTACGTGCGAAGTCTAAGGCAAGTCCAGCAGGCACTTGTCTGAGAGGGCATCAAGGATGCAGGGCTGCCTGGAGGGTGCCATGCAGAAGACACCTGACAGCAGAGCCCCAACAGCCTGGGATAACCAAAGGTCCTGCCAGTGTCACACAAAGTAGTTCCTCACAAAGGGCTGCCAGCTGTGTTCTGCTTTATTTAAACAGTGACTTCTAAGTGGAAGGAGGGTCTCTTGAGAGTGGTCTCTGCTATGAAATCTTTGCTCGGAAATGGGGTGAAAGGGATGTTTTCCTGATAAAATTAATGGATTATAAAAAGCAGATCCTGCTGTAATGGGAAAGGACCATCAGCTACTTAATCTCCGTTAAATATACATAAATGAGGGACTTTTTTTGCAACATCCCAGAAGTTGTGTCTTTTTCAGTGTGGGTAAGCCTAATTATTCAGTTTGGCCTTGTCTGAAACGGCCATCTGTCTCCTTTAGCATTCCCAGTGTTAACCAAAGCCACTGATGCTTGTGCCTAAGTATGATGGAAAGTCCCCCCACGCAGGAAGAGTGGGTTGGGAGAGAGAAAGCTGCAAAGTGTGCTTCTGACGGGGCAGCTAGGAAAGGCGGGAGAGGGAAGGAAAGGTGAGGACCTTTATCCATGTGATCCTTCATGCATTTAGAAGTTGAAATTTAATTACCTCACCATGGTTTTTGTTATAGAAGAGTAACCGATCCTGCTCTACCATCCTAGTGGAGATACGCCTTTGTAATTCTGGTGTCATGGAGACTAAGTCAAACATAAGCAGGGACTATAGCAGTGGTTTTACAGAGCTGACTTGGTACAAATGACAGATGCTTTATCTCTGCTAGGATTTTGTAACATGTTACTTATTGCATGCTAGTTTATAACCTCCCACCTTTTGGCAGTGAAGAAACGTATGGAAAAAAAATATAAACCCAAATAGAGTAATTGCCCTAGCATGTACTGCAAAAACTGGAATTTTTTAACATGCAAGATAAACGTAGCCATCTATGCTCAACGAAAGTTTGCCTTTTATGAATGCCTCTGTGCTAGTCATGCAAGGAAAAATATTTGAGCCTAGCTCCAGCACTGACCATCAGTCTCAGAGAAGTCCTGGACATTTATAAGGAAGCTTAAAAAGCATCCAAAATTTCTGGAGACCAAAATATGTAAAATGTACCACTACGTCAGGTCACAGCTTCATCAAGTTTGATTTCAAATGCATTAGCACTCTGTTCTCCATTTTTTCTCTTCCCAAAGAACCCCAAGCACCTGACATCCCATACGGTCTCTCTGCACAGCCATTTGCACCTTGGCAAACCAAGACAAAGTACCTAATAATTTGAAGTTTGTACTGACAGGGAGCAGTGTGTGAAGACTGAGGAGAATTAGGGAGAGTTAACTTCTATTCCAGCATTTAAGAGAGCAAAGACAATACTGTATGCAATTTGACCTACTATAACAGGTGTGAAACTTTCTGTGGTCATTTTTTACAAAAAATATGACTAATCCATTTTGGAATGTGTTCACTATGTGCCTTATCTTAACACCTTTCCTTGTGGTGACAATATTTTTCCTAATGATTTCAAATGCAAGGGAACAGCATCACGACCACAGCAAATGTTGCTGCCACCGACAGACAAGGGACCAGGAACAAACCCAATTGTCACGAACCTCCTCGTTCTTCCCGTTTGGTCAAGCCCTTTCCATCACTGCTGTGTTTCTCAGTCCCCCATGGCAAAGAGGGAGAATGCCTGATGAAATGATGCACGCCCTGGCTTACCCCACAGCTGCCTGCTCTGTTTCGCTTGCATTCCCTCCTTGCACTGCCTGCTGTACTGGGGTTATATGGATTGTATAAGAAGTCACATTTGGGTTGGATGGGGTGCTGCCATCTCTTGTTTTTTTGGGCAGCTACACTCACAGGTTTTTTCATTTCCCTGCCACTCAAGAATGGTATGGAGTAACATAGAAAAACAGCTATTCTGGATTAAAACGTTTAGGCACTTAAGAAGCATAATTGTGGTTTTTATATATTTAAGCATGGAGAACAGAATGCATTTGCTGGTGTATTGGATCTCTGTGTAACTTCTGTTAAGGATTTTTAGCAAAACTATAAACTGTGAACAGTTGGAACAGTTTGTATATGATGTGAACATCACTAAGAAGGGAAAGCGATCTTTTTTAGAGATAATTGTAGGCAATAAAGACATTAAAATGCATGCATTAAGGAGCACTGCATTAGTAAGAAATGCCTATCTTATACTATGTAATTTCACAGTCACGAGAGATTGAATTGTTCATACCCAAGATTTGTCAAATAATTTATTTGAAAATGCTTTTGTGATTAAAAATGTGATTTTCGTTCTTCTTTCTGTGTTGGGAGCCAAAAGACTTACTGTAACTACTGTCGTGACAGGAATCCAGGGACACCTTCTTCCTGGGCCTTCCCAGGGTTGGAGACCAGAAGTACATGACCTCCCTTTCCCCAATAGTAGCAGGATCCAGATGTTTGGTCAGTTGGTTTTCCTTTTTTAATTGAAATATGGGAGAAAAAGTCTAGTTGAATTCAGAATAGAAGATAAACACTGGAAACTTTCACAACCACAACCTCTCCAACCCAACCTCCTACCATATTGCAAAGAAAACAACATATGACAAGGATTTTGAAATAATTAATAATGCAGCAAATTAATATGCAAGTAGGGACATGTCCAATATGAATAAACGCTAATATTAGAAGAACAGGGGATTAAGTTTATGATTACTGCTGCTGTACTCTGCATCGGGGTGACAGCTCCTCAGGGTCATCCCATAGCTTGCTCAAGGAAGAGCTATCTGAGGATGCCTGCATCCCCGCTTCTGGCACTGAAGCTGGAGACTCCTCAGAGGACCAGAAGGCCCACAGTCTCGTTTTTGGTGAATGCTAGGGGTGGAATTTAAAAGCCGTTGGCTTTCTCAGTGCTCCTCAACCATCACCATTGCATCTGTACCAGTCATCCCTTCTAACACAAGGGCACAAATCCAGAAGCAAACGCTCAACAGATTATTGCCTCAGCGGTGCCATGTATAGGGCGGAAAAGCATTGACTCTTGTGCAAGCACAGAGCACTGTGTCTGAGACCTGGAAAAGCCTCTTGGCAAGGATGTTCATTCTCGAACGAGCCAATGTTGCTGTCTGCTCCTGCTCCCGCTCATCCCTCTGCTGCAGCCTGTCCTGGCTCCCTAGCAGTCTGTGCAAGAAGCACATGAGTTCTCAGTGATGTCGAGGACTTGAACTGCTTTTGTTGCCTTGTTTGTGCCTTTTGACACTTCTGACAGAGGTACCCTAGTATTCAGCAGCTGTCCAGAAGAGTGGCTTTACACATATCTCTAAACAACCAGTCCTGGCTGCTGTCAAAGAGTGCTCTTTGAAGAATATGAGTGAAATGAGAGAAATCCCACTTTATCTAAACTAGGAAATCAGCACCTGAGCAGTACCATAAAATGCTTAATACTAGCTAACTGTATGAGACATATTCCAGTCTTCATCCTTATTGCTTCCACCTCTGTCCTGCAAGGGCAGGGAGAGGAGAAGGTGCCACTGTTCCCAACCCTTCCCGCTCCCCTGGGAGCACTGGGGCACCAGTTTGCCTTTAGAAAGAAAAGATGCAAAATCTCTTTCTAGGTGAGCATGTCTCTGGTTCTCTGAGGAGCTTAAGAGGTCCCAAGTTTCTCGTTTGACAGTGGAAGCAGGAGCATCAATCCTCCTGCTCAGAACCTGCTCAGCAGAGAGGTCACAGCCACGGCTGTAGCTCCCTGAGGCATCTCTCCCCCTTATCAGCCAGTGTCGTCTCCACAAGCTGGTGCTTGGAGCTTGTGTGTTTCAGGGCAACTTTCCAAACTTTTACTTCACCTCTGAACCAACCTAAAGAATACAGTAACTTAAGGACACCTTCCAAAAGCATGTATGATTCATCTTGGCTCCTGCATGGTCTCCTCATTTTAAACCCCTTGATTCCTCCCTTTCTCCTCAGGTTGGCATTTTTGGTTTTTGCAGGTTTGTTCTTCTGTTTCCTTCTTTCATTTTGCGTTTGAAAGCGGTCACTTCTGTCTCTAGCCAAGTTTTCTAGCTGTGTGTACAATACAGCCAACGACTGAGTGGCCTGATAACTATCTCTTGCTAAAGACCATCTAGAAGGGCTATGACTGTACTGTGTTTACCATGTTTGAACACACCATGGTACAGTCTCTGGAAAAGTAAACCTTTCTTGTATAGATTTTGTTGCAATCATAGAAAGAATACCAACTAATTACTGAGCTAAGTTCTAGGATGACTTCTCATCCACTGACCTTTTGAACAGGCATTTCGTAACAAGTGTTTTCTATATATTGAGAAGTGAATTACAAGGAAGGGCCTTGGTGCCTGATACAGTAACGGGCAGTGTGGAGGAGTTCCTGTAAGATGTGATGCAGATATCATGAGGCAGCTACAAAAATCCTAATGAGGGTGTTACATGGCACTACTTCTGCCAGTGTCTCTTAAAATGAACCTTCGCTTTTGCAGGTTTTTTTTCACTGTAAGCAATGCTGTGTGTATATGTATGCATACATTGACTGTATATAAGCAAAGAAGAAATGTGTATAATGCCAAAAACTTTGACAATGATGAGATGACAGATCATAAGCAGGCTTAAGGCATCTGTTACTGCCTGAATGAGAAGAGCAGTTCAAGGCACTCCCTCCAAACAAACCTTTATCTCCTCCTTCGGTGGTGTTGACTGTGAGCACTACATGGAAATCTCTGGTGGCAATTTCCTGGAGAGCCCCGGAGGAGTCACGCTGCGTTTGAATCAGAGCTTGAGTGTGGGTGGTAGGGTGGAGGAGGGAACAGAGGCACTTGGTATAGCTGCACTTATCTTCATAGCTATTCATCCACAAAAGCAGTGACAGCATATAAAAGTGGCAATATGATTTCACAGTTCTAATCTAGTTTATCATCATTTTTTCCAAGCACCACCTCAAAGCAGGCGGGGAGGGGAAATACACACAAATGCTCTGTGCTGGTTCATGACTAACCACGTTCAAAATGCGCAATGTTTTCCAGAAGAAGTGAGGGTTTTATGACTTATTATCTTTTCCATAATAGTACAACATTATCTACAGCTGATATACAGAGAGTTCTTTTTTTTTTTTTAAATAATGAAGATGTGCTTATTTGCAGGAAGAAGTGATCCAGACACACAGAAATACAGTCTTCTGCCTTTCTGTGCAGGAAACGTACCTTTATTTAGGAAATCCACATTTGTGTCCAAACCCATGGATAGTGTAGAAAAGAAAATCCATCTAATAGGGCAGGGCTGGCATAACGTATTCCTGCATGGGTACCTTTGATCAGCACAGTATGCTCTATCTTAGGATAAGTGACAAGATATACTAAGGTAGGTATGGGTTTTGGCTGAAAACTGGTGCTTATTTGTGATGGAATTTGTCGAGGAATGGTTTGCAATGAGAAACAGATCTACAGTTTCAGAGACAGATAGGATTTGTTTATTCTGCAGCCAGTACCCTCATGCTCAGCTTGTCAGCTGTCTTTTCCCTGTCACAGACAAATAGCTGAAAATCAAGAAGACGGTGATTCATGGATCGACTGCATTAAACAGTTGTCAAGCCGAGAGCCAGTTTGGTCCAGATTTATGGCTGGCTCAATCAAGTTGGTATTAGTAGAGCTGTGCTCTCTTACCCAGGTTCATCTTTTGATCCTCTCAGTTTCATCAGAGATAAATTAAATATTCTACCAATGCAAATGCAATGGATAAAAATGGATTATCTCTAAGAAGACAATGAATAAAATAAAGCCAAGCCATGCATGGCTGTGGATCTTGAAGAGGAAATAACCAGAAATCTTTAGAGGCAGCAGTTAACAGAACAGCTCCAGTGCTATTTCAGTATCAAGATGCAGACAGCAAGAAAGGACATTTCTGAATTAGTTCTGGAGCTCTTCCATTCTCCTCTCTATACCTGGAGTTCTGCTAGCTAACAAACATTTATTAGCTGTTTGTGTCTTAATCAGTTGTAAGTGTGAATATCCCACTAACTAACTTAATCAGTTTATTTTTAAGTAATTGCAATTGATGCTTGAAGGCCAGAGTATAGAAAGTTGAGCTGAGTAGGATCTAGAAATTCCTGCCTGGGAAACACATCTACGGTAGCAAAGGGCTCCTTATGAGATAAGGGTACAGGAAGATCTGTAGCAAGGAGCTGAAATTAAAGCAATTCAAACCAGAAATAAGACACCGTTTTTGAAAGGTGAATAAAATTAACTTTTGGAACTACTTACCTAAAGACAGAGTGAATCATTTAGCCACTTGACATCTTTAAATTGAGATAGATGTCTAAAATATACACTGTAGTTCTGCCACAGCTTACTGGACCCGATATAAAGTACCGAGGTAAATTATTCTACGACCTCTATTATCTGAGAGGTCAGACTAGAGCATCCATATGGTCTTTTTAGAACTATGAACGTGCAGAGCTACAAAGGTGAGGAGGAATGGGTCCAGGCATTTGTGAACACAATCATCTTCCCATAAAGCCTAAGGGAGGTGGCATGACTCTGCAAGACAGAGGATGAAAGTGCAGATCAGCTTCTGAACACTGATGCTAAATTCAAAGGAGAAGAAAAAGGATTCCTGTGGTGACTCTTCATTTTTAAGTTCCCCATAGTCCTGATCAAAGCAACAGAGGACATCTGAAGGCACCAGCAGCTGATCACAGATTTGACTGAGTTTAGAAGATAACTACGATATATCAGCTTTGAGCAACTCAGTGTTTTGATTGGAATGTACACTTTTACGTTTCAGCTTACTGTAAATTAATCAGCAATCAATATTTCAAAAAATATCTCTTCAGGGTTGAGACCAGCAAGATGTGCTCATGGCACTCTGTGACTTTCATTTGTACCGATGAGCACGTGAACCAGAAGCCTCATGCAAGTGCAGGTCAAGCACTCTTGTTGAAAGGCGAAGCAGTGCAGAAGAATGAGCAGTGATGGTGACCTCACCGGTGAGATGTTCCCTATTTATTTCTTCATGATGCACTTAAATACATTTAAGATCCAATTAAGAGATTATTCTAAATTTAGGAACAATGCCAAAAATTTTAGTGTATCTAATCTCTCTTTTCATACCTTTTCCGAAGTCCACAATTATGTACTCTTTTTCAGTAGTTTTCATTATTTAAGCCAGCCCTGACTTCATTCCAACACAATCTGGGTTACAGTGCTAGGTTGATAAAAAGCAAGAAGTTAATCATGAAGAATGAAACAACTGAGTGTTAGAGTTCCCCATGTACCCAGACTGAAGATCTCACCTGTCTTTCAAGGACTGCCATAGGCATAAATTTTATTGACACAACACAGGAGGTGGTTTCCCTTGACACTGAGTGCAGAAGAAATTATGAAAAACTTTGCCCAGACATGGCAAATTCTGCAAAAATGACTGCAATACAACTATGTGCACAATTGTGGAATGTTTACATGATCTCAGGTTCAGAAGTAGACACTGAAGGCTTTCATAAGAGAGCACTGCACTGTTTTTAAGCTGGGATACTGATGATAAGGTGGAAAGGAATACGTACACCTTTCACAGAGGTACAGAAACACATGCATCTACACTTACAGCTGCACTTACTGTGGTGCCGCACCACTAAATGTCACGGCTGATGGATTGTGTGTCTGCAAGGCTAAGTGGGAAGCTGAAGCTCATTATCCACCCATCCACCTCCCTAGTTTCATGGAAGCTGGTACGCTGATGCCCTTGATGATCTTTTCTCCAGTCATGTCCTGTCCAAAGTCTGTATTCGGACTGGAACGCTGCCAAATACAAGCAACTTCATCTTAAATACAGAGCACATGTGTAGGGTCTCACTTGCTCTGTGTGACAGCATTATCTTATTCTCACTGGCTACCCAGGCACCTTTTGGCACCTTTGGACTGCCTCTAGATACGCTGCTTTGTGCTGTTTCTCTGAGTGATGAATTTGCAATCCTGTGTCTAAGGAGTGTCCTGACCACAGCATGGACCTGGAAAGGTGAGGAAGTCTAACAAATGCTGAATAACTACTAGTCGATAAAGCTTTGACATCTCAAGCAGCAGAGAACAAGTCTAACAAAATGCTTTGAGGGGAAATGTGCAAGGAAAGCAGACAGGAAGGTTTGGAAGTTCAAGAAATGAATATAATTCAGGGCAATAGCAGAGTCTAGCAGATGGCTACGGCAGCATGTGCAGGCGAGAGCTCAGCGGGCCGTGATGGATAGGAGGGAAACGTCCTTCTATCAGTCTCTTTTCTCCT
The DNA here is from genome assembly GCF_000690535.1 of Cariama cristata. Taxonomy (NCBI): domain Eukaryota; kingdom Metazoa; phylum Chordata; class Aves; order Cariamiformes; family Cariamidae; genus Cariama; species Cariama cristata. Next base: position 69,415 of record NW_009621497.1, on the reverse strand, counting down.
ACAGTAGCTCTAGTGCAGAGGAAAGGGGTGGAAGGTAGATGTCTATAATATTGCATCCTTAGATTTAGCATTCTGATTTATAAACATCCCTTACATGATTTATTTGAGAGGACAAGGAAGACAACATCTTCTGCCTGTGTGGAGAAAGGATAGAAACGCGTCTGTTTAAAGCCAGTGTTAAGGTGCTGTATTGCTCTCAACAAAAGGCAATAGCACTTTAAGGTATCAGACTGCAGCACAGGATTTTTAATCAGCTTTGGAATGAGAAGTGGAATCAATAGTGAGGACAGATACTCAGTGGCGTAGGCTGGATAACTGTAGATTGAGAACTTACTTAAAATAATTCACCCATTCTCTTCATTTCTCAAAGGGCTTTAAGTGAAAGGAATTACTACCTGGCAGCCTGGGTCAGCAGGCAAACCAAGATGATGCGGTTGGTGGCCCATGAGAAACAGATGGCAAATACAATTAAGCAAATGCTGTTTACGTTGTGCAAGGAAAAATCTTTTAAATCTTTGACTTCAGAAAAATGTCTTCTTGCTCTTGAACACTATTTAGATGCTGGGAGCTCTATCTTTGCCAAACACAGCTACTGCATTCAGTATACAGCTAATCCTGCAATTTTCACTTATCTGTGCTGTGGGTCTTGGAGTTTTTATACTCCAATGTTGTTTTCCTTTTGCTAAACAGTGACTGCAAACATCCTTTATGCAGGAATGTTATTTAAGCAAAACAAACATTTTGTACATGCTAACAATTCACTAAACTCTTTTCCTTTACCTTTAATGACCTGTTGTAAAACACTTGAATGATTCATTGAGGAGAAAATCAAGATAATGCAGGTCATTTTGCAAACCCAAACATAAGAAGCAGCTTTTTCATCTCTCGGACAGACAGCACTTTAGCAGTGCTCACTGTCAGTCCTGTGAGAGTTCAGAAATTTTGTCATCTTTCCACTACATAAAGTCTGTTTTCATCGTTTTATAACTTCTGCCAAAATAATTACTCTGAACTGCTAAAAATTAGCAGAAGGCGGTTGTAACCCAGAGACAGTCACCTGAAACTCAGTTTGAATAACCTTGGTCAGGCTGACTTTAGGGCACAGGAGGTGGGACTGCTTGCAGATTTACAAACACCTTTGGTTTATTTGACTTCAAAATAGCTTTGAATACGCATTTTGCACATTTGGCAAGCAGATACATTCTGGGAGGAGAGGAAGGCATTAATTTAATCACAGAAGTGCTATGCTTTAAACAATTTATTATTATCTTCCAGGGTTTTTCCTTTCGGTATGAAAAATTCGCTTCATTTCTTTGTGTACTGCTTAGGAAACAGAATGAATCATACTATGTTTTTGTTTTTAATAAACATACAAGCCTTTAGGAAGTCAGCGTATTACTGGCAGCAGGCACCTCTTCAGTTCGTCTTGGCAATGACCTGTAAGTTAACAGCTGGATGCAGTGCTCACTAAAGTTACTGGAGGGATTTCTACTGATTTCAGTGGATTTTTGTTCAGGCTTGATGTTTCTTTGACGTTTGGCACTGAGGACAAGGCACTGATGAAACAGTCCAGACCAAACATGTAGACACGCCAGTGAAGGTGTGGTTAAGAGGAAAGCGATGCAGTCTTTTTATGTGTGTGCCTATGGGAGTGCTTGTCCTCTTTTTAAAGGTAACTTGACATTAACATTTAAAAAGCAAAACATAACTGGGAAAATACAGGTTCCTGCAAGCCCATAGGTGTAACATTTCATTACAGACAGTGGATTTTTCCTCAGACCAGTACAAGGCATCTCTGTTTGACCAGTTTCTGAACTCTCACATGGAAAATCAGTCAAGTGCAGGGCTTTAACTTAACCGTGCTCTCAGGGCTCATAATTTCTGTGAAAGATCAGTTGTCACTTACACAGCCTTTTGATACTTCTAATATATTTTACTTGTTGCCTGAACTCTCACATGGAAAATCAGTCAAGCGCAGGGCTTTAACTTAACCGTCCTCTCAGGGCTCATAATTTCTGTGAGAGATCTACACAGTTGTCACTTACACAGCCTTTTGCTACTTCTAATATATTTTTCTTGTTGCATACATGACCCTTTAAGCCAATATCTACCATGTCAAACACTCTGCCTGGTGCAGAAGCTGGACAAGTCCAGAAACTTCCCTGACACTAAGAATTGTCCTCAAGAAAACTGGAAGCAACAAGTCATCTCCAACAGAAGAAGGAAGAAATTACTTTCCTACAGACAAAGGAATGCAGGATGCTAGCATAGATGGCATTATATGGATGATACCACTTACTGGCTGTTTTGTTGCCAAAAAGATCCAAAGCTCCTAATTAAGTTTTTTTCATCACAGGAGACAGCTGCTGAAATATCCAGTAATTAATGCTGTGATCATACATGCTTCTCACTTCTAGGCAGGAAGGGCAGTGACTCCTTACTAGTTTGGAAGCTGCTACAGCAAAGATGAATGCAAATTTATAGCATCTTTGAGCTTCCCTAGAAGCTCTTCTATTATTTGAGACAATCATATCGTTATTCTGCAAACAAAAAGGAAATGCCGGCCAACTGGAAGTACAAAATAAGGCTTCATACATTTTGAGAAAAGAATAGAGGCTTTCAGATAAATTGCTTTTTCTTGCTGGGCTCTCTTTTGCTGTAGTTAATTATGAGTGGCATATACAAGACAAGTTTACAGGCCACACTAAGGAAGCGTCCTAATTCCTCTGGACGTTTTAGCATATTGTTGTACACCACTAACCACTGGCTTTCCAAGTGATCTCACCAGGGTACCAACAATGTAAATGTCTTCAATGGATGCTTGTTCAGGCCTAATAATTACAGTTTAAAGAGCAGTTGGCTATGCATTGTCTCATTTAAAATTAAGACACAGATTTTGTTCCCACAAGAGATTTGACTGCGGGTTTATTTCTACTGGGGAATGTATAATACAGAGTCCTGATGAACAATAGGAACCTGCAATCAAGACATAAGTAAGTTTTAGAATTGCTAATGTGGCTCAACAACAAAAGAGTGTCTTTTGATGTTACAAAGGTCACAATGCAGCAAAAAACAACATGCAAACATAATGAATGGCCAAAATATGTGAGCCTTCTGAAAACATCTAATTCCTATCGAAGTAATTTATTTCTTATTCTCAGGGAAATGAGAATAAGTTAATTGCATATGCAGTTCTTCACAATTTAGACATGCTTTTGCTATAGGGAATGAGAGTAGAAATCGTGCAACAAAATACTCAACTGCTGCTTCCTGCAAAATGAAATGGAGCAAAAAAAGAGCAGCTCAACAGAAAACTCTGCCTGCCCAGAGGTAGCTTTGGTTAATGAATGAACCCTATTTCCATCAGTCATCTTGGTGAAGGCAAGGATATAGAGTTAGGGTGGGTTATATTGCACCTACCAATGACCCTCTGCGTGTTAGGTGTTTACCCTATTGGCAAAGCTCTTTCTGTAGTCCAAGGAGAGAGGCAAAGAGAGAAAAGAACGTCTTCGGAGGGTGACTCATTCTGTGCATTTAGGATACACTCTTCACGTGCCGTGCATCACCTTCTGGTGCTCTCTGTCCCTTACACTGACAGCTAGCTTGGAAGACACCTGGTTCTTAGATGGCCAATTTGAGGTGTACTCGGTTCCACATTCACAGTAAAACTGGGGCACCTCCTCTGAAGGTGACTGGGTTTTGTCACTTGTTTCAGTAATTCCAAGGTCTAACTCAGCCCCGTGGCAAAGGTGCATGAAAGGACCCGCCCAGGGCACCACTGGGATGGGGCTGCGGGGCCCAGAGGTCAGAAAGCACTGATGGCAACAGCGTGGTCTGGCTGTGCCCTGTCTGACTTTGTCTGAACATGATGGAAACAAATAGCAACGAGGCAATGCTGTGATGTGTCCTGGTTCCCCCTGCTACTGCTGCTCAGGGGACTTCTGCTGATCTCCTTGCCTAGCAAAGGGGAGCACCTTATGTATGGAGTACAGGAGGAGGAGGGAAGATGGCTCTGCTTGGTCCTGCTCCTGGGCTGAAGCAGTCCCAGGCTGACCTCCTGCCCTCTGCGCCCTAGGGCCCACCATGACCCTGCCTCTGTGGGCAATGCCCATGAATTTTGCGTTCCCCAAAATGAAGCTTTACCACATTGTGTTCAATACTGACTTTGCAAATGAAAAACGTGGTCCAGTAAACATCAACAGGGTTCAGATGTTTCAGTCCTGTGTATTCAGAAGCTTTTAACTATGGAGAACACCAGTACTCCCAAACAAGATGTCATTCCTATTTTTTACAAAATATATCTCTGTAAAACTTTCTTTGTTATTTAAAGCAGAGGTATGTTGGGAGGATAGGGAAATCGTACAGAACATTCTCCTTTTTTTTTTTGTTTGTTTAATTTTTTTTATGTTGTGCTAATTGCCCCCAGTACCAACCCTGTATTGTGTGCAATACAGGTATCATATAGATTCAAGTTTACTAATTGTCAACATTTAGTCACTACTAATCATCTGTCATAAATGATACTCAATATAGTAAATTCAGTGGAAGGGCAAAGAAAAAAAAAGAGAGAAAGACAACCCACACATATAACCAAGGTAAGATGTGATGCAACTTAAAATGCTGTAAAATTCTTCTGGATCTAATAGTTGATGCCACAACTTTCTAGGTACGTTACTGATAAGCTGTCTATCACTTAGAGTTATTAAGACCATAAGCTTGGACTTCCTTTCTTTTCATGATGATAATAAGGAATGGTTAACAATTCTGACTTTTTTTTTTCAGAACCGTTGATGGAGATCACTTGAAGACTGATTACTGGGAATTTTGCTGCAGTAACCATTTGGCAAAGAGAAATATACATTCTGAATTGTTTACAGCTTGAATCAGTCACATTAGAGAACTTGTATCTTGAAAAGAACTCTTTAAGAGACAGAAACATAGCTAATTGAGCATGCATTTCACTGATTATTTTCTGCAAGGGTCTATTGTAGGTCAGGCTGTTGTCATCTACGTTAGCTACTCTGCTAGTAATTTGCAAAGGCAGAACTCAAAGAAATGTCATGGGTCCTTCGGAAACTGTCAAATTGTCCTGGTAGCTTCATCCATTGGAAATGATTGACCATATATACTAACAGAACATTTAAAAAAAATGATCAGAAAGCTCTGAACTTAAAGGTCTTTTCCAACCTGAATAGTTCTATGATTCTATTAGATTGGGTATTAGGAGAAATTTCTTCAGAGTTCTCAACCATTGGACCAGGCTGCCCAGGGAAGTGGTTGAGTCCCCATCCCTGGAGGTATTTAAAAGACATGCGGATGTGGTGCTTAGGGACACGGTTTAGTGGTGGATTTGGCAGTGCTAGGTTAATGGTTGTACTTGATGATCTTAGAGGTCTTTTCCAACCTAAATGATTTTATGGTTCTATAATCTGTGATTTTATTAACTTTTATTTTCATTGGGCTAAAGTTGGCAATGGTGTTACCATCCTAACCAGAGAGGAGTTTTTTATATGTTTTTACTTTGGAGATTTTTTGTAATCTCCTCACATATTTCTATTACTCTTAGTTCCTGTAATCACTGATACTGATTTAAGGACTCAATGGCCTGAGCTCTTTCTTACCTCCAGTTCCTTCCTGAAGATTTTTGCAACAAAGATCAGTGCTACAGTCTTTTACAGCTGCTAAAATCTCTGCACAGCCTGAAGAATACATGAGATCATCTCCCAGGCAACGGGCACCAATTCAGAAATGCATACGATGCATATTGGAAAATTTCTATTTCCTCTTCTACCTACCCCACTATGTTTCCTAGGTCAGAGATTGTGAGGAATTTAGTATAACATGGATCTGCTAACTACAAGTCATTATGTCTGTAGCTAACCATCCGGGTTCCCTGGGCCATGCACTAGAAATCACAGTCAGAGTCTGGATCCCGTGCATGCTGAGGTATTACCTTGTCAAGAGGTGTTCTCATCCAGCTACGTGCCTAGAGGCACTGACTAATTTTTAATTAAAAAAACCAAAACCAAACAGAACAGATTAATACACGTCTGGTAGCATACAGAGTTTACCTTGTCAAGAATAAAAATCAGGTGTATATATAGTTGATTAAGTAGAAATGTTGGCAGGCCATATTGTCTTTGAGCAGCTAGGAATTCTACCGATTTTTTTCTTCCAAATAGAAGCCAGTAATTGCACTAAGGCCAATTTTTTATTTCTCATAGGAAATTTTCTAATTCTCTTGTTTTGTCAAGAAATTAAACCCATGACAGTAGCCATCCTTACCTAGGGGGAAGTGCATGGGGGAGTCATCTCCCTCTGTGGAATAGAGGAGTGAGATATGAAGCCTGGGAAGCAGTGTTGCTGCAGAGGTCCTGGGTGTGAAATGAAGGATTATAACTGGAAAGAGGTGTCTGGGTTGGAGACAAAGCCCAAAGTTATGGGTAGATGGCTCCAGTTGTGGAGCAAATAAGGAGTTCCTGGGTATGAGGAAACCATCCTGCTCAGAAATGCTGCTGTGACCAAGTCCTGAAGCACTGAGATCTTAAAAGGCTCCTAGTAACCCTTAGTTTTCTCTGCTCTTAACCTCTGTCTTGTCTGATGAATACTTGTCACCCAGCTCCATCTCTGGGATCACCTCTTCTACCTTCACATGCTCTGCCCTGCCTTCTCTGATTCTTCTCCCAGTGGCTTCTAACCATGTGCCCTCCTGAACTGGTCCATGGGGCATCAAGCCCTGAGTCCCTAACTCTTACAGGATGTATGTGAGGGAGCACAAAGAAACAATATTTAGAACTTCTGATCTCTGGAAATATTCTGCCTAAAGTAGCTGATAACAAGAAGTGCGAGCAGAGAAGGGCAAAGAGAATTTAAGCTTTGAGAAGTCAAGTTTCTTGGTTCTTATAATGATGTTTCTACCAGATAGCTCTGGGCAAAGGTTATGGTATTGTCCTGCAACCCATTATTTTTTAAGGGCATTTCACCAAGAGCCTCAATA
>NW_009621497.1:56774-62387 GCF_000690535.1 Cariama cristata | reverse complement strand
CTTTCCCCAAGGGCCTCAAGTGGGGGAGGAATGTTTTTGGGAGGAGATCAGAAAGTGCCAAGAATCATATCCATGAATGTCTGTCAAGGGTTGCTTCAATAATAATATACACTTTGCATCATTTCACTTGACACTTTCTGGAACATTAGTTTTGTTAAAAGAGAGTATTAAAAAAGATTCCAAATTCTTTCATATGCAAATAACCTAAACAGAGGAGTACGTTTGCACTGGGAGGATAGGTGGTGCAATACATGACCTGGAGAAACTGGACACGGTGTATATTGAAATAGTAGTGTTACACGCTGGCTGGTAATATTTTTCATCTGATCGCTTTCTTGAAATAAGCAATGAGATGTTCTTGGCATTTTGAGATGACAGACCACTTTCAGGTTGCCGTAAAATCATGAATATGCTAATTACAATTTTCTTTGGTGGAAAGACTATACAATCCACATTTGGAACCTAGTCTGTAAGAAAATCAGTTAGTTAACACAGAAGATTAAAAAAACGTAATTTGGTGATTTGCCATTTGGCCAATGCTTGGAACTACATTTCTTACACACACTAGCTGTGTGAGAAATGACTCTTGAACTTTATTCAATAAGATCAAAGAGAGGAGCTGGAATTATGACAAACACTTGTCTATTTCTTTCCACAAATGTAAGAATCTGGTACGCTTTTATTCCTCTGAACATCAAATAAGGCTATGTCCTCTTTTTCTCTCAAAGAGCTATTGCAGAAGTTAGATCTGAAACTGAGATTTAAGAAAGTAAAAGCCATTGGCTCTGTACTACTTTTCTGAAAGAAGGCTACCCATGTATGCTGACAGAAATCAATCCACGGAAAAAGAAGGTGCCAAAGCCACAGCTAATATTCAAGTCAGCAGTACAACGTTTTACTGAATCTGTAAGCTGTTGTTAAATGAGAAACAATTACGAATTGCCACTGTCAGAAGAAATAAATCATTAAATAAGGTTGGCTACTGAGTACGCCTAGCAATGGAATGAGGACATTGAAGATAAGGTTGGCTGCCTGTGAAGGCAAACCCAGTAGCACACTGGGTGGTTACAACCTGCTTATTGAAACATCACATCCCGTAAGTAGTGTTGATTCAAAAAACAAGACTTAGGATGAAATGCTTGTTGTTGTACAACGTCTTGAAGTGCTATTAATAGCTTTTCTCTCTCATATTAGGCTAATTAAATAAGCACACTTTAATTTCTGTCAGGGATTAATTTCCCTCCAGTTTTCTGAGTGTGTAAATGGTTCCAGGGGCTCTCAGTAACATATTTTAAGTCTTCAAGGTATTTGAACCCTTATTTTACAAATAACTTTGATAAAGGCATCACTTTGTTGTGTCCCAATTGCAGCTGAATTCGTTTATCTGCTGGATCATTCTTGCGTGCTATTCGCTCTCAGAAGTGGATTTACAGCTTGCAGGTTACCAGCACTGAAATAATTTAGAACCTTACTTTGTTTCATTATGAACAAATCCAGGCTTGCCAAATTTTTTTGCTTTTCTCACTTCATTTTGCAGCACAGCTGTTTTAAACTTCCTAAAAGGATTCGAGGCTGATCAGCTGGTATTTATTGGCTTCAGAGAATATGCTAGCAGCACATACTTTTGATGTTTAAGAAAAAAGCAATGTTTGTGATTAAACAGTTTTGCAAAATGTTTTAACTACATTTAAGAGGGTGACAAATAACTGTGCTTTAAGAGATTGAATTTTGAAGGAAGTTTCTTCCTGTTTCGTGAAGGAATGCTTCTTTTGAAAAGATCAGATTCACAAACTTCTCGGAGCCAGTACACCAAAAATGCTTCTGTTACTTCACTGGCTACTTGAGATTTCTTTTGTCTTTTAAGTAGTTCCCAAGAGTGAATATGTTTTCCCAAGTGGAACTTTTTTTACTTCTGAAACGTGAAGGAAGAGGGAAGGCAAAGCACAAAATATACTGCATTCTGTAAGCCTGAAATTCTAGGAAGATTTTCTGGAGTCCCAGCTAAGCAGATGTAATATCCTGGAGCATCACTGCTATGGAGCAGGCAATCAAAGCAAAAGCTGGGTAGTTAGGATGAGGCTTGCTGCCTCTTTGTACTGAGTTGCTTCCCATGTCTTTCTCAGGAAGACAATAGAAACTTTGAAGAATCAGTTGAAGTTCTGTCCCCTTCCGCTCTCTGTTGGTTCTGTTTTTTTCTAACTGGCAGTGCCAATTTTCAACTATTCATGTGGTGAACTTCAAAAAAACCCCAAAACAACAACAAGAAAATGAAAAGGATTTAACTATTAGTCTCATTACCCTGGATACATACTCAGTTCAAATGTTAGACAATAAAAAGAAATCGTGACACACAAATTCGAAGGATGTGGGGATTGATTGTCTGTCCTCATTAAGTCCTGTCACCTGAGAGTGTGGTGGGTGTTTTGTCATGTTAAGCCCGTGTGCTTTTAATGAGCTGTACCTTATATTCAGATGAAAAGAACACATTTTCCTTTTATCTTCCTCAGATTTTTTGTTTCATATTCAGCATCTTATGGAGTTAATCTTTCCACATATATTAAGAAGTGCAAAGCCTTAATTACACTGTTTTTCATAAGACAAGAAATATACAACAGAAACTATGAAAACCCATGGGGTCTAATACATGCCTAGTTGACATGAACAACTCAGAAAATATGCCACTCTAGGACAAACGTGTAAATTATTTTCATACTATATTGGGAATAGATGATGATGTTTGTTAATCAAGCCTTATAGCTGTCTCTGCTTTCTAAGGGATGCTACAGTCAAATTTAAATGATGTGTCTGAGGACATTGTGCACTCTCAAATGTAAGAAGTGGTATAGAGTATGGGAAGAGAACAACTCAGTGCTGGGACAATGCCTCTGGGTGTACGCACATCGCACCCCACTCCTTGGAGGTTTTCATCTTATCCTCAGAAAACTCTGAGTAGTCCCTGTGGGACAATCACACCTTGGCAAGGAGAAAGAGCAGCATAATTCCCATATTTCCATGATTAAGATGCTGCAATCTTTTTTCTTTTCTACCCCAAAGAGAGCTAAAGGAAGTAGGGAGTGTAATAAAACATGAGGTAAAGTGGTAAAAAAGGAAATCTGATACAGAGTCCTTTGCTCCAACCAGCGTGAAACTCCAGCTTCACTCTTGGGGTTTCTTAAAGAAAAAATTTGTGCTGCTGCACTGGGAAAAAAAAATACATTTGCCTGTCTCCTAGCTGTAAGAGACAGGAGAGGGGAACAGATACAAATAAACTATATTCTTCTCTTAACTGCTTGTTTTTAAAACATCTTGCTAGCACACTTTTGACTTGTTAGCATACTTCTGACTATAAGGTTTCCATTGGAGTCTGTGGAAGGTCTCTGGTTACTTCAAAATGGTTAATGTCATAATTACTGGTTCACAGTAAGTTCATTACGTAGTGGTAGCTGAAATAATTTTTCCCCCCCCCCCCCCTTTTTTTTTTTTCCCCTTCTTTCTTCTTAAACAACGACTCACATATGTTTATGTAGCTCCAGGCAAACATAAGAACTTAAATGAAAAACCTAGCCCCAAACCCTCTTCTTTCCTGGTTAAAATTGCTCAGCCTCAGTAAGCCCAATGGTAGAGTGGAGGTTTTATGACCATTTTAGGCAGGAAATTTTTGCAATAACACAAATTTATTCTAACTATATGAAACAATCTAGCTAGTGTGAAACTAAATGCAATTAGCTACTGTGTCTATGGAGCACTTGAACATCAAACAATGACTTTTGTATAAAGTAATTTAATCTCAAATGCAAAAGCGATCAAAATATACTTTCCTGATTGAAATCTCCCACTTCTTTCACAATACTTGGTATCTTGACTCAATCTTCCTCAGCACAAAAATGTAAATCTTAAATTTAAATTAAATCCATCCATTTTTTTTCCCCTTAAAACCAGTTACATTTTTTACTGCTACTTGTACATTTCTCTGAGTTTTTACAGAGAAAGCAAGAAACAGACTTCCAGTTTGCAGCTTTAATTTATTAATGGTCAGTTTTCTGGTATTTTTTCCTGTGCCAGCATTGTTTTTCCCTCTTTATTACTGAACTGTTCATATTTTAAGAGGAAGAGTCATGTCCTTTTTTAGCCTTTATTTTACAATATTAAATAAGCCAACTTCTTTTTCATATCATAGGTTTACTCTTTCCTTATTTATCCTAAACTGCAAATTTCTTCATTTTATGTATTGTAAAAACATTTTCTGAGAAAGCCTAGGATTTATAGCTATTTCAAGCTTATGGTACACTAGGAATGGAGTCATTGTTTTCCTCTTAAGTGTTCCTATAAGCTAATGTCTTATGCGTTGTTGTGTAAGAATTTAGGAAACCAATGTGAAACAGTGGTTCATACAGATGCTCCCAGATATTCCTAATCTAATTAAACTAAAGGTTATCACATCTCTTACCAGGCTTTGTTGTCCTCCGTTCACCTGCAATGTCCTTCACTCCAGTAGCTGTAGGAATGTTACCTATTATATGTGCTCAAACTGACTGTCTAAACAGTAGCAAAAAATTCACCACAGCAACTAACTCTCCATACTCTTCAGAAAGCTCTAAAGCAAACTCTTTGAGCATAGTTAAACTGAAAAGTCATACTCTTAACTGTTGGCTTGAGTGAACCACAGAGTTTACAGTGTCCTGAATATGAGATATTGCTCAAAATTAGATCTGCCAACGTAATCATGCATGGTAAAGAAACTGTGTTCTATGGCTTCCTTTTTTTTTTTTTGCATTGCCTGACATTCACCTTGATCTAATTCCTGGCTATGTAGAAGTGCTTAGAGGTTAAAAGAACCTATAACAGATGTTTACCCAAATGTATATCCACATTTTGTGCATGCTTATTCAGAAACGTTGTTTTAGAAATCTTGAAAAAAAAAACAACCCAAAACCTTCTATAATTAAGCCAGAAGTTTCTACACCCAGTTTAACTGGCTAAAGTACATTCCCCTCTCTCATGTCTGAGATTCCATGAGATCTTTTGCCTGATGTTAACTATATGAAGATATTTGTTGCTTATACTGAAGATTCTTGAAATAATAGATTTACAAATATAAACAAACTATGCTTTGGAGAGGCCTACTTAAAAATAATTTTTATTTTATTTTATTTCTTTAATAGACATAAAAGTATTTTGACCGTGAACAGAAGAATCAAGTGTATAAAGGTTTGTGTGAATATAAGTTTTTATGATTGCTACTATGGGTGAATAAGCATAATTAGTCTCACACTACATTTGGGCATTGAGTCTACATGTTTGTACACTAAGTAATATGGACTTTTTAGCCCTAAGTACAGAATACAGAAGATAAGGCTATGTTCTCCAGTATGTGCAAAGACAATCTGTAACAACGCTGTGATGGGGGATAACATAATGCAAGTTAACATTGCCTAACAGAATGAGATATACGATGCATACCGTGAAGCGCTGAAGCCAGGGATGTAGTTTACAAGTTTGTGTTGGAGTTTTACAGCTTATAGATAAAAATAAGATGTTTAGAGTAAGAAGAAATTGTTTTTTGGGAAGAGATCTGTGACATCTGTCCTTTATCTTGCGACCATACTAGAGAGA
>NW_009621497.1:0-56761 GCF_000690535.1 Cariama cristata | reverse complement strand
AGTGTAATCTTGTAATAAAGTCTACAGGAGCGGCTAAAAGTCTGTCTTTATCAGAAAATTTATTTGACAACCAGTAATAAGGAGAGTTAAGTTTATATTTTGTTATTTTACTATGCAAACATATGTTATATGTAATAAATATATTACCTTTCATAATTTTAATGTGGTCATTTAAAAGGAGAAATCAAATTGAGGAGCAAGTATTTAATGGGCCTATTTTTATCGGTGCATTTTATCTAATAGTTTACAATAATTTATGTGACATTATGTGTCAGTAATTGGCCTGGTATTTTAAAGAAAGACTTTACATCTGGCATAGGCTGTACTGAGTCCTGGAGTTTAATGTGAAGAAAGATGCAATAAAACAGAGAAAACTAAAAAGAGCCTTTTCCCCTTCTAATAAATCCAGACAGAGCACCCTGTTTTTGTTCCAGTGACATCAGAGCACTGGACTGATACCAAGTCGTTCTGAAAAATGCCTTTAAGAAACGTCTCTCTGCTCTCTGCAGACACGAGATGTAAGAACACAACTTACAAGAACACATTTTAGTACAACAAATCAAATAAATAAGCAATTAAACATTTTTCCCACAAACTAGAATCAGAACAGCTTACGTTGTTATTTGATTTATGGGCGTGAATTGAAATTTCCTCCAAAACAAGCCATTGTGTCTACTTTTACAAGCTAACAAGCAGCGTGTGACTTTCTTCTATTTCTTAAGGGATATAAAAAACCTCATTTAAAATACTTTGTTTATTGCATGTCACATTTCATTCCGTATGTGCTTATGCTGGGCTGTATCATATCAAGTTGACTTCTAACTGCAACATAAAACAGAGCAAGACAATAGGCTAATATCTACCAACTTCTCCCTATAGTTATGTGCTTTCCTGCTAGACATAAGTGTTAATTTAGCTTCATCTATGTCAGGAGGACACCTTTGGGTGCGTTTGTTAGGAGAGTACCTGTCTCAGCACAAGGGCTGAGACAGGTACCATCCCCACTGCTCATGGCCACTCTCTGCTGGAAGTCACCAACCCCTCATTTGCACACACAGTTTGCTTCCTAATCTGTTTGAACCAAGTAAGTTGGGTTAGCAAAGACCTGTTGCTTAAACTAATTCATTTGACTTGCCTGAAACACTTTATAGGGCTTTCAAAAATGTGGTGCAGCTGAAAATGGTGACTTCCCAAAGGGAGACAGGGATATAGCTGTCTCGGGAAGGCAGTGTGCTAATGCAGCTGTAGGCTATGGAGGAAGAAGATATCCAAGAGATTGTGAATGCCCATTAGGTACACAAGGGCTCCAGAAATCCTATCATCACATGCATATTTATATAAATTAACACAATTAAACGTTTGTGTTCTGATGCAAATACTTCCTTCAATGGGAATACGGTTAGACATTTAAATACTTTTGTGAAGAACAATGAAGGTTCCTTGACAGACAAAATAAATTGAAGAGTGTACCATTATCCAGAAGCCTGTGCTGTTTTCCACAGTTCAGCATATAAGGTGATAACACAGTACAAACGTTATTTGTTTTAAAAATTGTCTTTAAACATTTTTTTTTTCAGATAAAAGAAGATAAAACCCTTAAACCCTAGGAGATTAGCCAGTAGGTGCAAAACTTTCCTTAAACACCTTGTTTTTTCTTTTTTTGTTATTATTCAACTGACTGTTGCAGTAGGGGATGGGGGTGAGCTTATCTGTTTTTTTCAAGAAAGCATTTCTGTGTGTGGCTGTAAATATTTTTATTACTACAGGCCCTGTTCCCCATTCATTTCACGATAAGATATTCCTTGTGCATAACTCCATGGACATGCCTTTAAAATTGCAATGATCTGACAGCAAAAACTAACATGAATCAACTGCATTTGAAATCTGCCTCTACTGAATATGGAAGTTATCAGCAATATAAGGGGATTCATATATCACTTGCAGCATACATTCACTGTTTCACACTGGTAGATGGCTTGCCTTACTTTCCCCCTCCCCCCCCCCGCCCCAAAATGTCTGTGTCAATTGGCAGTTCAAATGAAACCACACTATTGGGATTCTTTTCAGCTTGTCTTTAGTTTTAGTTTTAGATTAAGTAAAGCCTTGTAACACAGAAAAACGAATTCCAGACATGAATTTGTACACACACATTTTTCTTATTTTCTGTTCATATTTACTCTTTCTAGTAATAACCAGTTTTTCTTTTTAGAGGTTCATCCATTCACAGGAGATTTTAAACTGTTAAAGATAGGATGATGCTTAGAAAGTTTATATACAGAGAAGTCTGCTTCCCTACAGGATCATACTGATCTTGTTGGAATAGTCCCACAAATGGCTGTCAGTAGTACAGTAAGAGTATTAAGAGTAATGACAACCATATTTCTAATGGTGCATTATTGTAATTTTCAAGGATAATCATCGCATAATAAATGTGGCTCATCAATACAGCTACCATGAAGACCAAAATGATCTTACATCATCTCGTATGATCTTGCAAATTGTAAGGTTTGGGTTCTATTTTGTTCCTCCTTTCAAAATGAAATAAATTTGGAAAAAAATATTTTCAAATTTTTCTCTGTCCCTGGAGCATTTGTAATATTATGTTTTGTATCAAAGTTTGGGCAATCATAATTAAATTAGCATTAAAAAGGTAATTCTTTCATAACTCAAGCCAACCCCAGAATGCTTACTATTTTTCCTAACCTAAAAAGTTCATTGAATTCTTCCCATTCCAGCTTCTTCCAAATAAGAACAGAACTAACCAAAAATGTCCAAAGAACTGAGAATCTCAAGCTGTGAGTAGCTGAACAAAGAATTCTACAAACAGGATGAGTGAGCTTAAATGTCATTGAAACATATGGTGAAACAGTTTTCATGATGCGCTTGATTCCAAACCCATTAAGGGGAGCTGTTCCACTGACTTCATTGGGTTTGAATTAGGTCCTATAAAAGGTGCTTAAAAATGCTTTTTAAATCAATGCCAACTAGTGGGGGCTCCTTTCCAAATGAATGTGATCTGGTCTGTCCAAGAAAGTTAATTTATACTCGTTTGGACGCCCAGTTTCACACATTTGAGTATTCCTGTGAACATTCTGGGTTAGACCTTCAGCTGGCATGTATCAGCATAATTCCATTAGGGTCTATATGTCTGTGACAACTTACATCTGGACCATACTTTTGCAACCTATGTTCTAAATCTTTGGAGATTTTTCTCATCATGCCTCACTGCATTTTTCTTGTTTGGTTTTTCAAGTATGGGTTGAAGCAAAACACCATGTCCAGGAAAACAGCCTGAAGTGAACTCCTTTCTATATGTGAAGAAAGACAATGGAAATTACTTGAGAGGTACTGCATGTGGAAAAAATTTTTAGGAGAAATCTGGATATCAAATTTTCTCCAGTAAAATTCTTCTTCCATGCAAGGGAGATTGTTAACAACCTTGAGGCAGCAGCCTTTTTTGTGTATGCTTTGACAAAAACATCAGCCACTCCCTTCTGATTAGTTTGACCAGGATAGATATCTGACAGGATCAGAGTCAGTCAGCAGCGTGTGAATCTCACATGAATATCAGATTGTTGCAACGAGAGATAAAATCCTTGCATTGCAGAACACAACTTTGCTTGCCTCAAGTAGGTGGGTTTCTGGGTGGTTTTTTTATTTATTTTATTTAACATAGCATTAATCAAAACATTGACATACTATAAAAAACAATAAGAATTCCTTTTCTCTTTTCCAATTTAAAAATACGTCTAGACAAGAAATCAAAGCAGATCATAAATTTTGGAAGGCTGTCCTTAACTTCTTTCAAGAAGAGATACTCTCATAAATACACATCTGCTTCATTCTTTACAAGTTAGGAAGCAAAGCAATAATAAAGAGATGATGACTTTGAAACCAAATAAAAATTCCTGCTATCTTAGTTATTTAAAGTTCAAGTGTTAAAATTGGCTCAAACAAAATCATGTTGCCATTGCTTTTTATAGATTCATATAAAAATATAGAAGAGGGATGGACATGGTATAGTTACGGGATTTGCCACTTCTGCTGATGTCACCAAACTGGATGAGGTTTGGCAGAAAGCCCTTTGTGTTCAATAAGTACCAGATTTAAAGTTAATTCAACAGGAAGATGCAAGTCTTAGAAAATCAACACTCTTCAGGTATGCATGGTAAATTACCTTCAGCGTTAGAAGTTTAAAATGCATTTGCTGAAAATTCACTTAGATACAGGTTCAGAAAACTCGTGACCAAATTGTATGTGTTCGACTATCACTTGGTTAAAGAGGTGTTTGACTTCTTTTGATAAATGTGTATAAATATATTTTCTCTTGTACTGGCTTAATACTAAGTATGTTAGTAGATCACTTTTGAGTTAATTATTTACAGACCTTTAGTTTTCTCTCTGGAACAAGTTACTACAGCAATCTAATTTACATGTATTTTAAGCTGCAAAAAAGGTATTTATGACACTGATAAGAGATTTTATTAAAACAATTTGCTTAGCATGGAGAAGTTGTAAGAGTTGGGGTGTATTTGTATTTCAGTGAATTATTTACAATCCTATGAATTATTTGCAAGGGAGAAATCACACAGAAAATAAGCTATCAGCTTACAAAATATTTTAAAATAAAAAGTACTTTAATAAAAAATAGAGCACAGTTTTTGGGAGTAAGAGTAAATGTAGATGCCCCCTGTCACTCCGCACAATGACCCTTCTCATCCCCTCAGAGAGCTGTTTGCTCCCTTTCCCACTGCTCCAAGAAAGGCACCTGCTTTTCCCTCCACAAGTGAAGAAGTGCTGTAGGCTGGGCTTCCCTAGCGCTTGATGTCCCACTTCATGGCACAGTAGTCCTTCAACAGGGAAGATGAGAATTAGTACAGAAAGAGCAGAGCACACAGACGCACACAAAAAAGCTAGTAAGTGCGTTTAGAAAAGGAGGTTTTTCTGAATGACTATATAGCAGACCTCAAGGGTCCTTAACTACCTCACCACCACCAGGCAAGGAGACACCTCCTCCCATACAAAGTGACCGGACCACAGCCACCCCAGTCAGGACAGGCCAGCAAACAGCTGTCAGGGCAACTGAGATCAGGGAGCAGGGCAGAATCCCAGTACTATGCTAGATGATGTTTTCCAAGCAGGCTCCTAATATGTTAACATTTTCAGAAGCCTGAGTAGCCCTAAGTGGTATAATTGTGTCTTAGAGTACTGTGTTTTCCATTCAGTAAATTTGTTTCCAGATTGCTTCCCAAACACAGAAACTTTGGTTAGCGCTGTCACTGCCTGTGTCTACAAGGATGTAACCTACACCTCCTAAGCACACCAAGCAGGGTAAATTTGTGTAATAGTCTCTCTTTCCTCAATCCCCTTATTTGTAAGGGAATCATGGTATTTCAATTTATTATTCACTTAGTCTTACAATAATTGAGTTTCTTTTGTGAACCTTCTCCAACCACTGCATACTGAGTCTGACAACGCACTTCATTGTGTCCTGACTTACACATCTGATCAACACTTCCATTTTAAAGGTGTCTCCGCTGAAATCACAAGTTACTGCTAGCTCAATCCTTATTATTAAATACAGTTTTGAAATAAAATTCTGGCCAGTAGTCACCTCTAATCTGCAGGTGGGTTTTCCTTTGGAAAAATTTTTCTCTTTTTTTACAGCTGCTCTCTACATTGTTAAACATGGTTCTGAGCAGCTAAATGTGGAGAGAAAATCACCAAACACTGAAGAGAGAGGAAAAGGCAGACAAAGATAAGCTCTGGAAACTTTCTGGAAATAAATCTGAGAATTCATGAAGGCGTGTGAGGCAGGTGAAGAGCTGAAGAAAAACGTGTGGGTTTTTTTTTATTTTTGGTTGGTTGGTTTGTTGTGTTGTTTTGGTTTTTTTTGTTTTGTTTTGGTTTTTTTTTTCCCCTACATATAGTTTGCAGCATGAATCTTGTTAATGCAGAAGGCATCTGGAGGGTAGACGTAGGAAACAGCTCCTGCTCGCTGCCAGCCTTCCACGGACCTGGACCGTGACTTTCTGGAACTCAGTTTTCACACAGGCGAGATAGTTTTAGATGGAGATATACAATGAATCAAGGTGTGTTAGAGCTTTCCACAGTGAGCTGACAAGTCCATACCGATGCAACCATTATCACTCAGCCCCACGGACCTGATTTTCAGCCTGCCGGTTCCTTTCTGTACTTGCGAAGTTGCAGTAAGAGCTCTACCTTCCCGTACCCAGCAGTGCAAACACTTGCAGCCACGCTCGACCTGCTATTCAATGCCACCAGCACAGAAGTGGGAGATCTGGCACTCAAACACTCACTAAGATAATCCACACACATAATACCACATGTTTGTGCAGGTGTTGGAGTCAGTCAAATCTGTAGCCATATGCACATGAAGGAACAGTTTTGTACACACATAGCTTCAAAGGCCCAGAAAAGATTTGGCTTCAAATACAGTCCTTACTGCTTCAGCACTAACATAATTTCATTTACGTACATAAACTTAATTGATGGCATAGCCCAGGAATGGAAAGACATAAAACAATCACAAAATATTTTAAAAGGTCTTGTAATGCATGCTGGCTAGAAACAGTAATGTGCATTTTGTATTACAAAGAAGTCTGCCTTTTTTCATCTCTCTATACACTTTGGGACTAAACAAACTCATCAGTCCATTATACGTACTTATAATAGCCCAGCTAAAATAGTGAACAAAATAACTTTAACGCTGAGATAAGTCAAGACACTATTCATCTCTTACAGATTTACCTAGCATGGACTCCTTTCCGAACACTGGTTACTGTGTATGTTTTCTTAACTGTACTTGGTAACAAGCAATACTGTTTGCAATAATAACATTTTAGGTCTACTGATGAACCTTCTTGAAAGGAAATAATGTTTTTCAGCACCATAAATGAGCTCTGAGTAGAAGTTAGTTTTCAAAGGGAATTGCAGTGCCAGCCACATGTCCACCTTATTGTAAATACCAGCCCCATCAAACCCAAACTCTGCATCTAAATAGTCTTGCATTTCTTTAGCAAATGGAGGTGAGCGTCCAGATGAAAATGAAATGCAGATCTTGATATCAATGTCATAATTTTCATTTATCTCTACTTCAAAAAGTTTTCCCTGCATTTAAGTAGCCAGTTGGTGGCTACCAGCCCATGTGGAAGGTGTACTCCTGCCAAACCTAATGGCCCAAAAAGGTCTCAGCTCTATTCTCCCACTGCTTGTACACTGCACTTCAGTGTAGCTCCAGTGATTCTGAGGAGAAACTTTCCTACAGGGAGCAGAACAATCCTACTACAGGTGATCACCTCACATACTGAGGTGTGTATTTGGAAAGGAAGATATATGTGAACACGTATACGTGTGTGTATACATTTCACATGCAGATGCATGTGCTTCTGTGACAGGCTGCTGGAAGCGTCGCCTATGTCTGATAGAGCCAATGCCAGCCAGCTCCAAGACGGACCCACTGCTGGCCACGCATACACAGAGAAGTGCAAAATTTCCATGATACTTTGCCTTCAGTTTCAAAAAGAGCAAATATAATTGATCCAAGGTTTCCCTTCAAATCAATAAGCAAAACTACATCTCCATATTTTAAAACAAAAATAAATTGGAGAGGATTCAAATGTTGTTACAACAAAACTGATGATCAGTTGTTTTCATATTCCCAAGGAAAAAAGAAGAAATAATCAGCTTAAATTTTAGTGAGCAAGAGTTGAATTAAATAGTAAATAGACCTTTGTAACTATACAGAGAGTTAAGCACTGGAACAAGACAGCTAAAAACGTCGTTGGTGTTTTCTGAAATGCAGATCAGAAAACAACCAGCAAACGTGGACGGTCTCTCTATGTCATTCCACCTTTAAGTGAACGCATGAATCCAATGACATCTTGAGAACCTCATGTCCAATCTTGTATCCCTGCCTTGTCTTTATCTTCCTTGACACTGAATGCAGCAGTGTCGAAGTGTTATGCTGTCACCATCCTCTCCAGGGATACCAGGGGCAGAAGGCAGGCTTCATGATTTTGAGTGTACATCCTTTGGGTCAAGAGCAAAATTTACATCTCAGTTACTGCAAAAAACTGCAGATACCTGGTGCAATACAAATGTTTAAAGTTAATCAAGCCCTGTTAGTTACAGACATGGAACTGTCCAATGTGAGTCTCTTGATAGGGTCGAAAATGTTGACTTTCTCTCTGTAGACTAGCAGTGTCTTCTGTAAATGTCCACAACATAAAGAAAACCCCTGCAATAACTGAGAACTTCTGTATACAGGTTATCAGTTCATCAGAGCTGGAAGAATTGTTTTTTGTGAAAGTACTCTGTTTTAGTAAACTTAAAATGTTTCATGAAAACACAGTCAGACAGATAGCTGTGCCAGAACTAAAGAGAGAGAGAAAGATAAGTGTAAAAGAGACTGTAGATTTGTAGCTACAGTGTGGTATACAATATAAAAGAATCAAGTTTGGATTGGCTTGGGGTGACATGGAAGGAACCAGGCCTTTTAGTAACCAAACAGACTCAGGATTTGAACAATAAATCTACAGGGTAACAGTTACATTGAGAAGCATCAAACAGATTCAAAGATTTGGGGGGGTTTGACCTACAGTGAAAGTTGTCTAAATTTAAATTCTGTATTTGTGATCAGTACCTTGTGGAAGTCTATACTTTTATGTAGAGGAGAACCCCTCTTTCCTCCTTAGAAAAGAAAAATTATCTGCCACCATTGCTTGCCTCCAGTTGCCCCTGTCTAGTCTCATTTGTTGAATTCCAAAAGGTATTTGACTGAATGAGATCAAGAAGAAATTAGGGGGAGCCATATTATGTGTCCGAGTAGCTTGGCAAAGAGTTTGCAGCTAATTGAGATATTTTACTGGCTAAGATGCCCTGGCCTCTTGCCCAGTCATCAGACCCCTTGGAATAAGCAGTAAGATCATTAGTGTTCAGGTTTAATACCAACTGACCTTTGAACCCCTCTTTTTCTGAGAGCAGAAAGAATTGCCTAGTCCCTGTAGCATGGGAGAGTGACACTTTAATGCTGCTATTTTTCATTTCCTCGCCTTTTGCCATGCACTGCTTCTTTTTCTTTCCACCTTTTTTTTTTTTTCACAGATGACTGACTGACCTGTAAATGGCAATTAAATAATTTCTTTAACAACTGCAGTGGATTTCTGGGCTTACTTGTTGCCTTCATGTAGGTACTGCAGGTGCTCCAGACTTAAAACCCCTAAGATCTATTATCACTTTTTTCTTTTCTGGTTCTTAGGTATGAGTTGGGGATATAAAAATCAACTTAATATGCATATACAAGTCATATGTGTGGATCTACATTCCACTGCCTATGATCATTGTTTCTTTTGTCTTTTTTTCCCCACATGTCTACCAATAATAATTTGCAGTATTTGTTTCTTCCTCCTTGTTAGGCTAACTGTGGTACTGTATGTACTATTCAGAGATTTTGCTTGCAAGGGTGTTAGAAAGTACTGAGAAAATCACCAAGTTCAATACTAACAAAACTCTGAGCTAATTTCTTTAGATATTTTTTTTTCTTGCCCTACTGGTTTCATAAACAGGGATTCTTCTTTGATGAGTCTTCCTTCTGGCTTAGAAAACCACATTCCTCCATCTCAATTGATCTGAGCAGTGTAAAGAACAATGTTTTGTGTGTGCTCGTTCGTTTAATGTCTGCTGACACACAAATATAATTTCCTCCTTCCATAGAGAATCTTGTGCTAAGGAATTCAACAGACTTTTTCTACAGTCTGAAGTAGCAAGATAGAGTAATCACCTTTCTTTAGCCTACAGCCAGAGTTCATGCTGTACCTGTCCTGTGTAATACTTCCGTCAGTAGTGCCTTCCTGGTTAGCCAGGTTTTAGAAACCTCAGTTATCTCCATAATGACTTCCACAATCTCATTTTTTTTGGGCAAACAGGAAATCACATTTTTTTTGTCCATCTCAATGACTCTTCAATGCTTGTTTCTGCGTAATAGGTGAGATTCAACATGACACAGCTTGAGATGGACTTAAGTCCTTCTGAGTAATGTGGATGCAGACTCGCAGACCCTCTTCTCGGAGGTGATTGGCCTGTCCGTGGGATTACTATACAGGCAAGGCAGGTAACTTCATCATCTTCTTCTGACATGCTCATTTAAAGTGATAGGAGCAATGGTATCTGTAGCGACTCATCTCCAGAAGATGATGTTGGATCAAGTCCTGCAAGGGATGTGGCAGAGGAGCACGTAGTTTGTAGATACTGATCAAGCTCATGTGCTGAGTCTGCAATCTTTGCCTGTCAGCACTGGAACATTATTGGCATGTGTAGGGGGAAAATCTCTAATGTTAATTTCTTCGGGAACATTAGAGTTAAACAGGGAAGTGACAAAAGTGATTAAGAGCTACCTACCTATACTTCTCTATGACCCACTTAATGTTGAGTTATGGCCCACGTGTATTGCCTCGGGCCCTTAGTAGCTAAAGGCAATATCAAACTACAGACTTCCAAGAAAGGGAGTGGTTGGTTGTAGTATTTACAGATTGCTTGATATGTAACCTCAGAACATTCATGGATTATATCAAATTGGGGGAAATGATCAGTGCACAGGAGGACAGGTCTGCACTTCAGAGCAACATCAAACAAGCTGAAGAAATGGGCTGACAGGAACCTCATGAAATTCAGCAGTGGGAAATGCAAAGTCCTGCAGCTAGGGAGGAATAACCTGATCCGACAGCCCAGTCTGGGGGCAGACAGAGTGGAAAGCAGCTTTGCAGAAAAGGCCCTGAGGGTCCTGGTGGACAACAAGTTGACCATGAGCCAGCAATGTGCCCTTGTCGCAAAGGCAGCTAACAGCATCTTGGGTTGCATTAGGAAGAGCATGATCAGCAAGTAAAGGAAAGTGATCCTTCCCCTCTACTAAGCACTAGTAAAACACATCTGGAGTTCTGTGTCCGGTTCTGGGTTCCCCAGTACAAAAGTGATAAGCGCATACTGGAAAGAGTCCAGAGAAGGGCTTTAAAGATGTTTAAGGAACTGGATGGGGCAACTGATATATGAAGAGACATTGAGAGGGATGGGATTGTTTAGACTGGAGAAGAGAAGCCTCTGATGGATCTTATCAATGTGCATGAATGCTTGATGTGGGGCGTTAAAGAAGATGGAGAGACTTTCTTCTCAGTAGTGCCCAATGAAAGGTAAAGAGGCAGTTGGTACACATTAAAATACAAGAAATTCCATTGAAACATTAAAAAAAAAGCTTATTTACTGTATGGATGATCAAACACTAGAACAGTTTGCCAAGAAAGGTTGTGTCGTCTCCATCCTTGGAGTTATTCAAACCCTGACTGGACATAGCCTGAGAAACCTGTTCTAGGTGACCTTGCTCTGAGCAGGGTTTTGACTAGACCGTCTCCAGAGGTGGCTTACAACCTCAGTCATTCTCTAATACTAACAAACTTCAGCCCTGATTAACTGGCATTTCCTGCCAAGAAACGTTCTGCCAGAACTGTCATATTTACTGATCAAACTTCCAGTCAAATCCACTGAAAGTAAGTTTGTGTCCTACAGAAAGTGGAAATAAAGCACTTGTTAGGAAAGAAGGCAAGTTTTCAGTGCTGGTTTATCTTCTCACCGCTGAGTCACGAAGAACCTCTGAGATCTTATTCTTTTCTAAACACCACGGCACAGACATTTGAAAAAACAAGGTGCTTTGTGAATGTTGTTTAGCAAAGGTGACTAATTTCACATAACTTTCAACTAGTGAGCAAGGAATGTGTACCTCCAGGCACCAGCTTTCTGCAATGGGATAGATCTGTACTACTTTCTAGTGCTAAGGCTTAACTTTAAGGTTTGCCTAAACAATAAAGTTACTGTTCTAAAGATCAGGAGGTAAAATCTTTATGGGACTGCGTCAGCTCCCTCACCTTCCACAACACAAAACTGACATTTGAAAACAGGATTTCTTAACCCTGAGATGTTAATGGTTGCAAAAAGAAACAGTAGGAAAAAAAAAAAGATGTTAAAAGATCATTGTGTTAATCAGTACAGAAAAGTATCAATTAAAAACATGTTGTATTATACTATACGCTCTCCACTATTTAAACTATCTGTTTACATTTTGCATCTGTCTGGACAATAAAACCAGTTTTATCCCAGTTGATTTTTCACTTCCTGCCTCTCATCAGGAACTCAACATTGTTATCTTTGGTTTCACTGCTCTGCATGAGATGTTTAAATGGAAAGCCACAATATTTTTATTGAAACCTTTTATAAAACCAGTAATGAAATGTCTTCTGCCCCAAGTGTTTTTTTAAGCTACCGCACTACAACATTTCCAGGTAAAACCCTAAGATAGTACCAATAATTGAAACAATTTTTGTACATGTGATACTTACAGAGTCACTCTATAGTTCACTTTTTGTGTATGACTACAAAGTGTACTGCTCAGTGTGCTGATCAGCTGGAGTTTGGGCCTTAAATGATTCAGTCAAATTCTTCCACTATTAGAAGTTACTCCTTCTTGTGTATTAAAGTAAAGTATAAATGTAACAATTAAAGCTGATATTCACCTTGAAATCATACGTACGTATTGTCATACTAAGAAGTAGATTTACTGTAATTCCAAACAATTGTTTCTGTTCAGCTTTCATCCACATAGAGCAATAAATACAAAGTAAGGGACTGAAAGTAGAGTCTACTTCATTTGTTCTGTATAATTTACCTGTAAATTGTTTGGTCCCACGTGGGAAATATGTTTCTGCATCACTGAGTTGTCAGGGTGAATTGAGGAAAGTCCTTTCCCACAGTGAATAATCTAAATTTCTGTTGTCCAGTCGGAGAACAAACCATTCAACCATTGAACTGTCCTGATTTTAAAGATCAGAAATAAAATATTCCATACGGCTCCAACTGCATGTTGTCTGTGTGTTACAACATTGATAGCTACACTTTTGGCATTTAAAATTTTTCCACTGATGGCCAAGTGTTTCTGCATGGCATCTTAGCTATTTCATCTTTTAAATCTTTGTTTGCACTGAACTTTATTCATGCTCAGTCTAACAAATCAGATGAGTATTCTGTGCAGGATACATAATTTTGTCTGATCTTTTATAATGTGCTTGCAGGAAATGCCTCATTAGCAAACAATAAAAGAAAGATGTTTGGCTGAATAAGGAACAATAGGGTAACTGTGGGAAATAATTAGGAAACTTCTATCAGAGTTGTAGAAGAGCTTATAACATGAATATAAGGAAGAGAATTAATTGGGAGTTTTGACATGCTATGCTCTTCTTCTGAAAGACAGATGTTCCCAAAGGAGCAAAGATCTGTGTACACTCGTGACACTGATTTTGTTGGAGGTGTTTTAATCAACATAATTGGCTAAACCTCTCCAGACACTAGACCTCTAGTTGCTATTTCATATTCAGAATTTGATAGTAGCATCTTCTTGGCCATTTTTTCATTGTTTACCAGAAATACTCTTTACCACAAAGCAATCTGTTCATTCTCAGGTGCCAAAGCTAAAAATGAATTTGGAAAGCTAGCTTATATGAATAAAAATGAAAGAGGTGTGAGGTCCATTTTGTTAGGAATGAGTTCGAAAAATATGCACTCCCTTATTTTAAGAGATTTATCCGCATAAAATGAACTGAACAAATGACTAAATAAGACTGTAACTGAGTATGTTGTTATATTAGGATCATATTGCCTGATTTCTGAGGCTTTTGCGGCCTTCAGAAAAAAAAGGTTATGTTGATCTGTATCATTAACTACCTTCATAAATATACATTACCTTAGAATTATTTTAAAAGGGTGTCATGAATGTAAATATCATATTAATGGTTAGGAAACATTTTGTACCAGCTCACTTATCTTTGCCTACTAGTGACACCCACAATAAACTGTGATTGAGCGAATATGGAAAACAGCTCAACATTTTCTGATTATATTTTTCTTTGCAGATTAGATTCTATTCTTCTTTGGACTATGAGTAGAAATATCCGTTTAAGCTAATAAGATGTTTTAAGCTCTCCAGTTCGCAAAAATGTAAAACGGCAAACTTACCATTGGTTGTTGTTTTTCTTGTAGATTAGGCAAGACCTAAGAATTAAAATTGTAGACGAAAATTTTGTCTAGCAAATTAAACATTTTATTTTGCAGTGTTATATTTTTTCTTATCTTTAAAAACTGAGACTTCCATTTGACAGTGGTCTTTCAAGTGATCTGATTTCTAGAGAAGCTGTATAATAAAAAATGCCAGTCAACAAAAAAAGGCGCTCCCAATACTTACCTGCTCAAGATAATTCTCAGCAATATTTCTGAGTAAAATATGTGATCAAATTTATGTTTTGATAAAACTACATTTCCAGTAATGTTTTCTGACCTGTAAAAATGAGAACATTCTGAAAAGCATATTTCAGCTGTTATACTTTTCATTGATGTTTAAAATGAAAGATTACAATTTTAGGAGAATAAAAGGTTCTTAAAACAATGACACTTTCTGAATTTGATATAATACATAAAATGATAACACCAGTGCTACTTGGTGGGTGAAAATTTTGTTTTTCCAGAAGTAACTAATACAAATGTTTTACCAATGAAGGTAACATTTTTATGATGGGATTTAAGATCAGATAAGAGCTAAGATTCCGCTACAAAGCCAAATTTTCAAACCTCCTGACCTCAGTGGTATTCTAGTCCAGAATCACAATTTAGTTTGCTTGGGATCATTTGTAAAAATGGCATCTTTGAAGACTGATCCAGAGGTCACTGATTCTAATGCAAAGACTCTCTCTGATTTCCAACAGAGAGAAACACCAGACTGGTGAAGCTACTCTGTCCATCTTTTCTGTCATTCCAGCAAATTAGAAAAGCTGAATTAGTTCTGGAATTGGACGTAAACTGCATGCAGCTCTATTACTTTTGGAGAGTTTATAAACACTTTAAAATGACAACCAACTCTATCCATGTGGACCAATAAGCAAAAGATGGCCAGAGCAGAAAACTAAATTCTTTAAACTGTTTTTCTTCTTGTGAAGCTGCACCACTATTGTCCCCTTGCATAGCAGCAGTAAAAACATGAGGTATTAAATTCAGCTCTATATTATGCATTAACATATATCACTGAGCTTGTAATTTAGTCGCTATGATACCAGAGTGTTATTACATATCTTGGATCTCTGTGCTGAGTCCTGAATGAGGACACAGGCAGTGAAAACATAAAAGCCCGGTTTCCCACGCTCTGCATAAGCTATTGTTATAAAAACAATTAGTTGGCAAGACTAATATCTGGAATAAAATAAGTTGGATTCTTTGAACACCTACAGAGATATGAGGAGAAGGGAGATCTGTTGATTTATTTTTTTTTTTTATTGAAAAGCCCCATGGAATCTCCTTAGTGCTGCTTGTTATCCTAATCACGCAAATGGTCACCTAACCAGGAGAGTAGTTGCCTTTGTGCAGTGCACATACTGCATTTTAGTGATCCTCAAACAGAAAAAGAAAGATTGATCTATTCATATTTCAAAAAGATTATTTGTTTAGATATCTAGCAGGCAAGACTAGATAATTAATGCTATTAAATCTAATATACCTTATTACATGATATAGTTGGGGCAGTTTAGGGCTTACTCATTCAGCTTCCAGTTCACAGCTAGGAAATGTGAATGTCAATTCATTGTATCCACTGATTCAAGCAATAATTTTTTGTACTATCTTATCACATCGCCATTAGCCTCTTTCTACTCAGCATTGCATGGCTTCCTGTTGTTCCATGCCCAGTTTCAAGTGATGCGTGCTGTAATTATGTAATGCTGTATCATCATTTATCACCTGGGGCACAAACAAACTGTAAAATCTTTCACTGAGAACGCAATTAGTGAATAAAGCTAACTGAGCACTTTCCACAGTGGTTTGCAGGTCTGATAAGAATGCCACACAATAGCAATTTGGCGGTGCATGACAGAGTTACTGTGAGCAAGGAACTATTTTGATTTTGCATGAAGAAGTTTCTTTTATTATAATAGATAGCTGCACTGCATAATTAATAACCTAAACCTATGAAATATGATAGCTAATAGAGAAAAGGTCTCTTTCTCCTGATGGAATTACCTATGAAGCGTATAGTAGAGAGAAACATTGAACACGGTGTCTGCTGATCCACAGCAGGGCTCTTCTGCAATCTATAAAAACACCATCTGCTTAGAGCAGGGGAACCATGTGCAGCTCACTAAGATATAAACTTCTAACCAGAATGTTCAAAGCCATCTTTAGCTACACAACTCCCCATTAACATTAATCGGAAGTGTATGGTTTTCATACATCCCTTTGAAAATTATATCCCACGAACTACTTTGAAACAATATATTCCCACAAGCATTGCCTCAGAAACCAGTACTTCTGAAGGAAAACTGCAGTTGCCATAATTCTGACTCACTACAGGTTAAAAACGTGGAAGTTTTTCCACAAAGGTCCATGGGGTGCATGGTTTAGAAGAAAGCACTGTTTTTTGATTTTAAAAACAATGCTGATGAGTTCTTTATTGTTTTAACAACTATTTAAGAACCAATTTTTTCTGCATAAGTTAATGACAAACCATATTACTGGAACAGAAACGAATTCTGAAAAAAAAAGTGTTTTCATTACTTATAATTAATAAAGTTTACCCCTTTTAAATGTAGAATCGTAGAATCATAGAATCATAGAATCGTAGAATCATTATGGTTGGAAGAGACCTCCAAGATCATCAAGTCCAACTGTATACCTGATGCCACCGTGCCCGCTAAACCATGTCTTGAAGCGCCACATCTAAAAGTTTTTTGAACACCTCCAGGGATGGTGAGTCCACCACCTCCCTAGGGAGCCCATTCCAATGCTTAACGACTTAACTAGACAGTTTTTGTTTTCTGCAAACAGAGGTTGTTTATTTACATGGTGTGAACATATGAAGCATATATATACACATATGTGTTCTAAAGAGATGTCTCCAACTTATGATCTTGAAATTTATTTGAGTTCTTTCTCCATCAGAAAATAAGTTAAAAAAACAAAACAAAATGAAATGAAACACTGATGTAGTGAGAAACCAGCAACAATATTTTGTAATTTGGGTAAATAATTCTTTCACATTAACTGTGACTGTGGAAAGGCTGAAAAAATAAATTTCAAGCTTCATATAGCTGCGAGGACTGACTGATACGGATTTACATGGAGAACAAAAGGGACTGTAGCTGTTCTTATTGCATGCCTCGTTCCTGATCACACATCAGGAGGGCAGCGCTGCAATGTCACATTCCTTCTCTGTATCAAATCTGGCTCATTCCGTTCAAAATTGATGCTGCTTGCATTCTAAAACTTTAAAATAAAAGCAGAGTGCTTTACCAAAATTTTGCTGGCCTCTGCCCATAGATAAATGCTACTCAGAGGAAGACATTCCTACAAATTGTATGTGGAGAATAATAAATTAAAAGCAGGAATAAAAAAGGTTAATTCCTCATTTAAGTTAATTGACTTAATTTCTCCAAATCTGTGTAAAACACTACCTAAGGCCAGAAGTAACATCTGTAACCTATCCCTTAACTGCCATGTTCCTAGTGCATCTTGCACCTGCTTGGGTTAAACGAAACAAAATATTGCCTGTTCTCTATGCAAGCATTAGAGACATAAATAAAACTGTTATTTTAAATTATTGTCTTTGCTCCATTCCTCCTCCACCACCTTGGGATAGGCAAGCATGAAAATGAGATGTGAAGTAGTGCCCCAAAGTTAAGAGCTTTGAATTTCCAGTTTCAGCTCAAAATACTTTAGTCAAGCCTATTCTGGTCTGTCATTCTTACTGCAAACTGTTTCAACAAGAGTAACCAATTTTGTGAAAATGTCCTGGGAAACGCCTCCCAGTTTTTCAGGTAGATTTTATTACAATAATAACCAAGAGAAAAGTGTTGTGTTTTTTTTTTTCCCTGGTGAGAGGAGGGAATACGAAAATTGCTTGCCCATGATAGGAATCTTCATCATGATGACATCATTTGCATTTCTTCTGTCAAGATTTCACTTCTCTGAATGAATACAATGGAACAGCTCTGCTTTCTTTCTTTCAAATACACAAATAGCACGAGTACATCTGTTTTTCCTAATCACTGACAGCTCATAAAAAAAAATGCACATTGCACAGCCTTTATCCAAATGAAGTGAAATATTTCATCTAAAGAGAAAGAGCTTCCTTGACCTTGTCCCTTGCAATTTTGCTCATTATTTTTATCCACTCCTCATTTTAAAAGGGTAGAAAGAAAACCACCTAAGTTGAGCACAAACAACGTGGAAAATCAGAGGGAAGAAGGACATCAGACCCCAACATCCTATCCACAAAAGTGGAAAGTGTCTCAAGTCCTCAAAATACAGTCTGTTACCCCCCAAACAGGGTTAACAATCAAGAGGCTGTAGAGTATTTTGAAAGATTGTAAGACATTGAGCATTTCCTTGGGATCATTTTATGCCTTTTAAAGTGGGATTAGAAGTGCAATGATGGAAAAAGAGGAGGAGATCAATGCGTGGCAGTGGTTCTGTTGTGCACTGCAGAGTTTATTGCTATTGGACACATGGCAGTGAAGCCTGTTGCGAATTGGTTGATTGTAATAGGATGCCAATGTGATGCAACAGAAGATGCTGAAGATATAAACAGCAAGCACGTAACTGCAAGAGTCTTGCCAAGAAAGCATTTACCCTGCTATGTTATTATCATTATCGTTTAACACATTTGTACTTGGATTTTCTTCAAAGCCTAATAAAAATTATAACTGGAAAAAAAGAATACGTCTGCCTTCATGTGCAATCCTCTAATGGGAAATTGTATCTGGCCTGTCTTCTGCGTAAAACATTCATATCACATATTGTCTCTGGATTACAAAGCTAGTTTATTTGTGGCACTGAGTTTTGACATTGTGCAGCAGGGAGAAAACAAGGAAATCTCAATCAGGCTTTATAAATTCAGGAGAAATAATGTCTTTCTGCTTTCTTTTAAAATAGATTGCCTCGAGTTTTTGGAAATCTTCCCCAGTAGAAGGCAAATTATCTAATAATTTTCATCACTGCAACTCCGCTGACTTTAAGGGAATTGTTCTGGTTGTACATGTAAATAAGTGAGATCAGAATCAGGTCCACTAATTATCCTTTGAGCTATTTTTGTTTCAAAATAATACGCCCTTCGGGAATTAACCTAGGACAAAATAATTATCTCTGTGTGAGACTTCCTCTTCCCCAAAGCTTTCACTCAGGACAGGAATACAGGAGTAGGGGATAAGAAGGGAAGGTGGTGTTTCACATCTCTGTGCTCCTTGTATTTTTACTTTTTTTTTTTTTTTTTTTTGCAGAAGAAATGACAAAAGAAGTCTAGAAGTTCAAACAAGTATGAACAGCCTCCAGGAAACTCTCCTTAATTCTCCTTTTTCCTATGGCTCACTTTCTTCTTGGTGTAACTTTAAATATATATATGTAGTGAAGCATCAAGTTATCACAGTAATAGAAGCAATAAAGATACTGAAAGAATTGAGAGTGGTTACTTACAAAATGAACTGGAAAATATAAACTTCACTTAGCAGTTTCCATTGTCACCTGAAATTGCAGGTTCTTCATATTTTGGACTGATTTCTTTGTAGTGAACTGATCTGTATGATAGGTATTAGAAAAAATCTGCAGAACATTTCAATTGATCTTCAAAAGATTAGAACCTTATTATGGAAATGCGATAGATATAGAATTTTAAGAGGATAAAGCCATAAGGGTCTACAGAATTGAAACAGTTTTCTGCAGAAGTCATGCTGAAAACAGACAGAATATAAAATAATGATCTATAGCTACTGGGTTTCATTAGCCTTTTATAGAAATTTTCCATAATGGCAATCATGCTCTAGGACAGAGTACAACATAAAAGGCAATTTGCATCATTTCTTGTCATTGTCAGATTTTCAAACAGAGCAACTGAATCAGCGCTTCTTTTTCTTTCTGTGTGTGGCAACAAGAGCAAGGGAAAAAAGAAAACAATGTGTTTTTGCCCAGCACTCCGTAGCCAGCATTGCTGACTCATTTGCAAGTAACAGCTGATCACATCCTGAGCCACAGTTGGGCCAGCGCTATGTCTCCAGCCGGCCTTCACAGATCAGCCGTGGAAAGGACAGAAGAGCCAAAATAAGGTAACAGTCAACCAACCAGATGAAAGATTAATGTAAAAAACAGAAGGGTAAGTATCTAAAAATAATGCTGGAGTAGCGAGAAAAACACATAGCTTCCTTAAAACTACCAAAACTACCTAATTTGTTAATCTAGAATGGATTCTACGTTATCGGTGGCAGCCACAGTTAACAGATATGTTGTGGTTGCATTACCAATACGTCTCAGTGTAACGAGGGGTGAACCGACCTGGCTGAGAGAAAGACTCTTCCACAGATTCTGGCAGGACCTCAGTACCCCCATGGGAGCAAGCAGTGCTTGAGCATGAACTCTGGGTTCAATTGGCAGCAAAGGTAAAAGGGAACAGCGAAGCCAGTGTTTGACCTGAAAAACTAATGTTTATTAATGTTAGTTGGAGTTTTTCCACTGATTTAATCCAGCTTCGGACACCAGCTCAGCTTCTAATTTTAAAAGAAACAAGTCATGTGGGCAGATCTCAGTGCATAAAACTGATTATCTAGCAATAGTCTTTCCCAACTTCTAGGAAACAGAAACAATTATATTTCCAGCTAATCACTGGTAAATAAGAGATGATGAGAACATTTCAATATAGCAGAATACATTTTTCATTCTGTTTTTTTCTTTTTCTATTTACCAAATACAAACCATCTAACTACAATTTAAAAACTATGAACTGAGCTGAAGAAAGTAATTTGAATTCAGAAAAGCAAAACACCAGAAACTTTCACTAAGACAGAGAGTTTCTCTATTGCAGAGACACCAAATATGAAAAAGATTTTGAAATTATTGATAATGAAGCAAATTATTTATGTCTGTCTATAAGGCTAGTCATGTTTTCTGAAACACTAGTATTAAAAGAGCAGGGACTTATATTTCTGATACATCAGTATGGCTTCTGATGCTAAGAAACAAATATAGCATTTTTACAATCTATTCCACATAATGGACCTATTCATACTAGTAAATTAAAAAGTACCAGGGCACCGGAACAGGAGCTAAAAGCCAATTGTGTATATTATTAAGCTGTTGAACAGCACTTGGCCTACTTTTTGCCTGGACCACCTAGCACTCTCCCTAAAAATTCCTGGAGAAGGTTAGGAAGTTGTCATACATGTTGATTTACAATGAATTCTGGTCCCACATACCCTTCCGTGTGGCAGGGAAGGGGATATGAAGCACATCTCAATGTGCCGTCATACTGGACAACTGATTACAAGTTGAGTTGAAAGAAAGTCAAAAGATGTACCAGTGTTTCAGCCAGGCAGGCTATGTCTTCAGCTTCAGCCAGTGACAGCGAGAAACACTGATACTTAACAATCATGTCCTTCTTTACCTTAAATTTTTTTTTAGTCTGCTATGAATTAGGAGTATCTGATAGTAATTATTAAGGTTTTAAAGAACTAAACTCTCTTAGGTACACAAGTACCAGAAAACTACGCGGTCTGTCTTCAATATGATTTGATCACTATCCAGGTTTCCTGTACTATAAAGACAATATTTCTATAACTTTCTTCAGGGTCATATTTCTGACATAACTTATTAGTTTGACAGACTGTTTTATAAAATAAAGTGGATCTAATTCTGCCTAGAACTTTTAGTGTTTTTTGTATCTGACAGCAGGAAGCATTTGTCACTAGCCTGACCCTCATGCAGAGCAGGAGAAGCTGAGGGCCGGAGGAATAGACTCTAGGGCTGTATTTCCAGTAGTAAATAAAAAAGCCTAAGGACCCCTCCCTGGCATTGAGGCCAGCTGGTATGGTTCATGTACAGTCTCAGCTTTTATACCCTACAGAACAGCCATATTCACACTGTCTGTTGAGAACGGTGGTAAACCCTCAGTTGTGCCTAGGCATTGCTTAGGAGGGTGCTCGCTGGCCAAAGTGTGCCTTGGTCACCTTGCTGGTGACAGCAATCCACTGACCGTGGGACAGTAATCACATCCATGCCTTGGAGCAGTTTGGTTTACTAGCAGAGGCAGAGACTGGTTGTCCGGTCTCCTGCTGCCCATGCTTACTACAAGAAAGCTTAACTTTTATCTAAATATTAAAGTGTGCTTGCCTAGGTTCTTGCACAGGACTAAGTGTATTATTTCAGGTAGACCAGAGTTTTTAGGAACGTTAAAATATCTGATTCATGAAAAAAAAATTGTTAGAAAACTCCTGCCTTCTCTGATATACTAATTCTTCACCGAGGATTTTTTTTCTCAAGAAACTGTAAATATATCTGACAACCAGAAACCATGTTATTGAGATAGACAATTATGGAGAGCAGCTGGCATTTCATATACCAATGTAAAAGTTGGGGGAATGTTTTGTGCATCTAGACTGTCTATGATTTCTTTGCTGACAAATAAAAACTGAAGTTTATCATCTTCAATGGATAGGGCTGTAAAAATGGCTCTACAATTATTCAGGCCATGCTCTCATTTTCATTGACTTAAATCTGATTTTTCAAATAGCCTACTGTGTGATGCAAACAGCATATGCAATTTATGCTAAATAGAATTGGAAGAAACCTAGTTTTACTGCAAAAAGTGCTTCTTGAAGCAGAAATGAACATTTTAAAAGCTGTCACATATGTGTACAAAATGAGTTATATCCCCAGGTAATGTGGACTTTGGAAGCATCATGTATATGTATATTTGGGATATTCAGAGTGTTTTTAAACTGGCGTACTTTGAACTGCTTACTCATTTTTCATCATTAGAAGGAATTATGTGGTTAACTCCCCCCAGTACATACTGCATTAAATAATCATCTCCAGTCCCTTCAGAGATGATAAACTATATTTTAATCTTGCATGAACAAAATTTAGCTTTTTCTTTCAAAGAAGCATGTGCACATTGCTTGTAGGAAAAGAAGAGTAAGATGAAAATTAATCCCAAAGAATATATTTATATATAATTTATATATAATCTGTCCTTGAAATTTTGACCATTAAATTTGGGTTATTGTTGGAAAACTGAAATGACAACAAAGGTTCTTTGGCAAAGGATCTGAAGTGGGGAATAAGAAAGCTGAGGGCTTTGCAGTCAATACACCATCAGCCTTTTTTATCTGTACCACATTATCCACTGAAGGAGGGCATTGGTTTCACTTTGATTAAAAGCAGATGCTTAAGGCAGATGTTTGGAGTTCAAAAGAATAGAGCTCACGCTTATGAAATGCTTCCCTGTGAGGCACCCAGGGCTATGAAAACAGGTATGGAGTGTCCTCAGGTTCAAATTTCAGATATTCTAGGTAATGGGGAAAAAAAATAGAGCATTTGCCTAATGCAATGCTTCCGTATAGGCAGAAGCAGTTTTCTGTGTTTTGAGACTGTCTGTACGGTACACTCTGATTATGTTTGCCCTCTGTTTGGTAACTCTTCAGAAAAAAAACAAAAGTCTACTGTGCATTGGTACTGTACCTGGTTGTCCCCATAGCCCCGCGGTGTCCCTGGGAGGAGGTGGGATGGGCAGGGTGACAGACGTCTGCCGCTGGGCAGGAGAAGGGGAAAAGAACCGGGTGCTGTAACCTGAGGGCACTCGACCTAGCTGTATTTTTAGTGTTTAATGGCATGTACTGATTTTTTAAAGTAGCCACTCATCTATACTGTACTATACGCAGCACCCTGACCATCAGTGCTGGAGCACTGACTACATCTCGGGCAGTAAACTAAAAGTGACTCGGAGGCCGTCAGGCAACATCTGGCCACTTCCATACTATTGAGAACTCTCAGTCCTCAGAAGCAGGATGGGCACATACAAAATGCCCCTTGGGGAATGGTCCTTCGCCCACTCTGCCTTCCAGACCTTCTCTGGTAAGGCTGGCTGTGGTTTTCCACCTGTACAGGTATCACAAGCTTCAAAGACAGGAGCTTTTATCAGACCTGCTTTTAAAAATTCCTGAAGTTTTAGAGCTGCCACATTTCAGATCTTGTGGTCTTTAAAAGTAAATGACAGTTGCATGCCTGGATAGTTTCCCTACTGGAGGAGCACTATGTTTGCTATAAATACGAATATTTGAAATGCTCCAAAGTCTTTGTAAGCAAACTTGTCTGGCATTACTTGACAATGCGTGTGTTTTCCATTTGCAAATAAATTTCTGAGTGTCCCACAGGGGTTATGAAGGATTCAGAGGAACAAATATTTCTTTTCCTACAATATTTTACCTCATTTTAGGATGAAAAAAATTGTATAATGTGGGTGATTTTAGTTGTTTCTATAAATATAATTATATTGTACTTTATAAAACCTTTTATCCTTTTGGGGAACAGTGTAATCTGTTATGTGTTATATTGAAAACACATGAAGAGGGTCCTCAGTGGACAAACTGAACCAGAAATATTTTTTGTTACCCAGAGTAGTTTATGTGTAAGGAAGAGGAGGAAACCTGAAGTCAAGGGGAAAGGACAGAGAGCTGCATATTCTCGGTATTTATCTAATGACAGTGCAGAAGCTCAGAAACTTGTGATAGGTGTGTAGTGCTGTACTGGGTTGGAAAGTCAGTGTTAATTTTAAAAGGGATTCCTGACATTTCAGCTTCATAGATTTTCTCACCTGCGGTGAGTCTGTAGACCTCTATAAGGATCCTCTACAATTCAGACCTATCTCACTGCATAGTAATTCAAAGAAAATGTACAGAAGGTGGACCAAGGATGACAAATTTAGGACCACCATCAGCAGGAGTAACAGAAAAGGTAAGACACCTCTGAATGAGACACAGATGGTGCACCAAAAGGTTGGAGAGAAAACCAAGGGAGAATGGAAACCCCAAAGACAATGGATGGCAGGACTCCAGGTACATCAGAGACAATAGGAAGCTCAAAGAGATTGTGAATAGGTACTGGTCCTGAAAACTGCCATGGATAGGGGTCACTAGAAGGACTCTTCAAGAAATATGTTGGGGGACAGTTCTGAATGAGAAACAGGTTGGTCAAGTCCAGCTAAAAACAGAAGGAAGTACACTTGTATCCAGGGTAGAAAGAAAGTATTTGATGATACTGG
Organism: Cariama cristata; assembly: GCF_000690535.1. Taxonomy (NCBI): domain Eukaryota; kingdom Metazoa; phylum Chordata; class Aves; order Cariamiformes; family Cariamidae; genus Cariama; species Cariama cristata. The sequence goes on along the minus strand of NW_009621497.1, from coordinate 31,584 downwards.
AAAAGAAGGTGAAAAGGCCTATATGGCTTGCAGTGACAGTTTCACAGGGGACTTGTATAAGACAACAAGAAAGTGACATAAATATTTAATAAGAAATAATTTAGGAAGTCATATGTGCAAAATTTGCGCTATCCTGTTTGCATCCTGTTCTATGGTTGCGTTTGTTATTACCATTCAAAATTTCTACTCCAACAAAGACCCATACCCCTTACTCTCAAAACACAGGAGTTGCTGGAGTGAACTAATCTACTGTGCTCCTCAAGAAGTTTTCCTGGTTTTGAATTTGATTTATTGAATTTGATGCAGATGCTAGACCGTGAAGGTCTCACAAAACTGATCTATGTAAGCAGTGGGCAAAAAGCAACAGGCACAAAAACTTACGGGCAATGAACCTGAGCTAGTTTCTCCCTTTATTTTCTTGAATGTATTACCTAATTTAATCCTAAAAGCAATTTAATCAAACATGCAACATATGTGTACTCAAAGGCTGACAACAGTGATATGTTGATAAGACATTCAACCCAAAATTTCACAACAGCAAGCATCAGGCTCAGAGGCACGTGATACATGAGAACCCAATTGCGATTTAGCTCAGATAAGGTGAGAGCAGGAAAATGAGCTGGGAGAAATGGATAACAGAGATGGCAGAAGTAGCCTCAGCCCCTCTAATGACAGAGCAAAGCCTTACATAGCTAAAATTGTTCACAACTTGGAGCAGTGCCCAGGTGCTGTCCGATGACAATTCACACTAGCAGCTCAGCCAGGTATTATCAATGTTATCAACTGGCGAGGTGGATTTTCTTCTTTGGTACAGAGGTTGCCACTGGTCTTTGAAACCTTGTCACCTCAAGATTAGGTTATTGCAATATAATTGTTATGAGGCTATCCCGCAAAACTCTTTGGGGTAGGTATTTGCATAAAAAGTAATAACTTGCTCACAAGGATAGTATCCTGCTAGCAGATGTTTTGCAGGTGGCATCTAGACAGATTTTTCAGCCAAATCACATGTTTTCTGCAAAAGACTTGTCAGATATCATTCTTACAAGTGATTTATGTGATGACAACTAATAATGATAGGGATACATGAATACAGTTGAAATGAGACATTTTGCCAGTAGCTTCTTTGTGAAAGCAAATTTCCTTCAACTTTATTACCCGCAGAAATCCAGTAGAGTAGTTTTTAATTTAAAAAATGGAAACAGCATAGGGATGAGGAACCACAGATTTTTTTAAAAAATGTAAGCAAACAGGGAAGGCAGCCAGATGTTTACAGAAGCAAGGAAATATCTTTTGAAGACGTTCGATCAGGAGCTCAAACTGAATGTGTAATGCATATCAAAAAGGACTTTAAAAGAACAACAAAAAAGAAAACAAATTGGAAAATGGCAGAGAAGGGGCGGCTATGAAAAAATTGTTCTTCAAAAAATCAATGTGTAAATTAAATGAGCTAGCAAATATGCAATGGGCTCAATAAAAGGATCTCACAGAATATCACGTTTTATGGGCATGGCTTCTTACTTTTGGAGGTAAAGGTAAGTAAAGTAAAAGCACATAGAGTTGAGATCTCTGGTCCTGAACCCATCCTGCTGTTACTTAGCATAGGAAAATAGTGACAGCTCAGTGAAAACCACAGCTTTCACTCCATAGTCTGAATTTTATGATGCAACACCAAGAGGCAAAGCCTGTTGGAAAAGGTTATAAGAATGACAGTAAGCAACCTTTGTACTCTCTAATCCTAAGATATCACAGCAAATAAGCAGTTTGTGATCTAAAATGGTGCAGCGAGAAAATGGTCAAGCACACCAGCTCCTTCACATGAAATTGCCTCAAGTACTTAAGTTACCAAGACTATTCTCATACCATCAGTACGACTGTAAATGAAACTGGTGAGAAAGTCTGGTAAGAAAGTCTGCTCAGGACAGCAAAAGAAAAGACTTAAAGTGTGAAGAATACTTTTGCCATCCACAGATACTCAGGGAATTGTGAAAATAAGCATCAGGATTTCCTCAAACATGAACTGCAAAATATTGTCATTTATCTAGGACTGTGCACATATAAGGTAACCCCAGGTATACTTTTTAAGGCAAGATTTCTCTGAAAGTAAAGACATCAGAATGGCAGGATTACAAAAGATTATCTGCCTATTTTTGCATTTTATTACCTGTAAGGAGTCACACAGAAAATAGCTGCACCTGGCATGAGCTTGCAAATCGTGGGTTAAAGCTGTGAGCAAGTGGACCATGCCTTAACTTCTTGCTTTTAATTTCCAGGGGGGTAAGTTCATCACCAGGTCCTTGTGGATAAGTTTGTTGTTTAACACTTCATCTAGCACCCTCGATAAGGCTTTGTGAAGCTGCAGACCTGAGATCATACCGTCTGTGGCTTTTGCCTTGTTCACAGCGGGAACAAGCACCATCCTCACGACAGCAACTCCAGCTTCTCTACTGTGTGTTAATTACATTTCCTTTTGATCATTGGATGGGAAGAATCTGTGTTCTTGTATGTTTTGTTACTTGGTCTGGCCTATCAGCACATTCTTGATGAATTAAGCCTTTGGCTATGGCAGAAAGAAGAGGCTAAAGAAAGCAGGAGTTATGAAAAGCAAATAAATTCATTTCTTTGCAGCTTCACGTAGATTATGAGTTTGGAGGCAGTGAATATTGCCTTATATTCTCCCCTAAATTACCACAGCTCTTTTCACATCCACATAGGAGATTGGTGCCATGGGCCTCCAGATCTTCTGAATGTTTGCTCGGGGACTGAGACTGTTTGTCTTGACCGGTACTGCCATTTGACACATAGATCTCAGTCTGAGATAAGATGTCAGTTTCTAAAGATGAAACAGAGATGACATTCTTCATTAACGTTTGATTTTCTGAGAGAAAAGATGGGATACTTTGTTTTCCTAATAACAGCAGCTTTTGCCAGTTAATAACAACAAAAATGTGTTTACAGCTAATACCCTTTGTTTACTGTCCTTCAAGCTGATTCCAAGGCTGTTCTTGATAGGCTTTTTGACCTCCTGACCCCTGATTGAGTTTTCATACTTTTTTGTCCAACTTCATGCCTTTGTCCTTGGCTCTACCAAGTGACCTAAAGCTCTCTGGCAGGGAGGCAGGCTAGTTCTGCATGATTTACACTCTATTTTGGAAACTGGGGTCAGCTATTTAGAGGAAAGAAGATCATTGATTGCATAAAACAGGCGATTTGACCTGAGTAGGAAGGGATGCAGTGAAGGATAGATGAGCTTTATACTAATTTGAGTGACACAAATTTCACTCCCTTTTTGCATAAAAAAGACCTATAATATAAGATAGGTGTGTTATTTGTGGGTAATCTTATTATTACAATTTAAGCTTATATTACATCTGTTCAGCAAAGTGACATAAAAACACAGGAACTGCCAAAGCAGATGAGATCAGTGATCCTTCCAGTCGACTCTTCTTCCCCTGAGAACAGCTGCTTTAGAAATCTAGTAAGTAGCAAAGGTTGATATACAAAGTACAAGTAGAAATCTTGCTTACCCTGTCAGTCAATCTGGAGGAGCACATTTTTCATCTTCCATTCCAATGGTATTGACTACTTGACATACCACTTTCAAGAATGATTTAGAATAATAATTTCCAACCAAAAAAACCCAGAAAATTCCATACTGCTCTTTTGAATGAGACTGATCAGACACTTACATCCAGAGGACCTGTAACAAAATAACTGCTAGCAGTTCATCACAAACCACAGCACTGTGGCAAATCTGGAGAAATTCATGTGCCTGAGCACATGCATCTTAGTGACATTTTTTTGAGGCCTTACGCTATGTGGCACAGGTCTGATACATGATCTTATGGGAGACCTGTATCTTTTTGGAACAGCTGTTGGAGATTAAGCTGGACATCCTTAGGCACTGAAAGGTCATTTGTCACCTATGTTTATGTAGCTATATGTCTCTTTTGCTGTCAGAGGCATATTATTGGGTTAAACGTGTGAGTATCCCTGTTCTTATACTAAATGCCAACTGGGGTAGGCATCAATGACAGCACACCTCATTCCAGTGTAAATCTGCTCTTGTTATAAACTGGCCATAGGTTTGGCACTGCAAGGGCATTCAGTCCCCTCTCTGGCAGAGCACTTAGCTACTTGCTTAACCATAAACACAGAAAGTCACAAACGTACAAGTTTCAGGCTTACAGACTGATAATCAAGCTTGATTTTAAGCACGCGCATAAGTGCTCTGCTGAATTATTGTCAGTGTCCCTCATTTTGCATGTTCAAGTCCTCTATCTATCTGTAATAACTGATCTTTTCAGAATGATAAAAAGACACATCTTTCCTGCATTCAGTTTTCTACATATCATAGAATAATAGAATGGTTTGGGTTGGAAGGGATCTTAAAGATCATCTAGTTCCAACCTCTCCATGAGTCTTCAGAGTTCATAACTTAGTTATGAGAAAACATTCTAAGAGAAGAGTATAGTCAATGGAAATTTTAGTGCTGAGAGCATTAAACATTTGTGTTTTCGATGGAAAAACAGTGACACTCAGCAGTTATGCCTTGATCTTGAGTTTTGAGGTCAACCCTGGTCATGAATAATCTTCTAGTGGTCTTTAGATCAAATCAAGGTCAGTTTGACATTCCTGTCAAACTGAACATCACAAAAACAAAAATTTTAGAGGGAAGAGTATAAATCCACAAAGAATGAAACCAAGGAAAATGTTTGCAATAACCTCTGTAGGAGTGAAACTGCTCAGCATTGGGAACAGTTCTGCTATCATCACAGCAAGTCAGCAGAAAAATAAATGACTGTTAATACTAAAGCACTGATTTTCATATACTTATTGTATAGAGTTGTAGATTTGCATGTTTTTAAATTTTCAGATTGTTATACTTGAAAGCAGGCTAAATTAATCATTTTGAAGTCAAGTAAACTTCTTTTTGATTGTTCTAATGGCATTTATCTTTGAGAATATCCCTCGAACTAAGTGTCTGACAGTTTTCTCATTGTAAAGATAACATTCCCATTATCGAATGAACATATACTTGAGTCCCTACTAAAGAATAAACAAGGAGGAGTTTTGGAAGGTGTGAAAACTGAGTAGCTAATGGACTCCACTGGGCAAAGGGACAGGTCTTCTTGAGAGGACTGTTTATCATTTGGCGGTGGATTAAACAGATGCCCCAGGAAGTGTTTTTGCAATGAAGTTCATGTTACTCCATCATATTTATACTTCAGGATAATGACTATCCACTTCTGAATTCATGGAAATTAACATGTTCTGACCTTACTGTCTTGAGAATAAAGTCACTATCAGCAGGTATATAACAAAACAAAGCAATGTTCTTTTTTTCTATCTTTATTTAAATAAACCTTGTCAGGAAAGGATTGATAGCAAATAACCTATCTGAACATTTAACAGCTAATGCAAAGTAACTTTAAGAGTTCCTCTGTAACACTACTAATGTGACTGAGAATGTAAAACCAAAATGTTAATTTTAAAACCATGGAGCCAATGTACATATGTAGTGATTTATATGATTTAATTGTATCCGTATCTATGTATAGGAGGAACAATCTACAACACATGTAGATATACGACCCGTGATTTCATTTTTATGTGTTTAAATATATAGTCACAGTATTGCATCTAATTTTTCCATTTGCCAAACTCCAAAAATACAGAACAAAGCAAACTATGGTGTTTGATTGCATATATCAATAATCATTCAACCTAAGTCATAAGATATCCAAACACTTCATTATTTAAAATCTAAATATCTGCAGTGGCTAGAAAGGCATTCATTCTTACTGAGAGCTAAGCCTCTACAATTTCAAAAATCAAGCAATTTCTAAGTAATTTGAGTACCTCACAAAGCGTTTAAGACATATCTTAGCACCATATTTTCACTCTGGAATAATTAAAAGAAGTCAAATTGGTATTTATCAAATTTATGCCACAAAAATGTATCTCTTTACATATGCAGAATTATGTCAAATATCAATCTCAGGAATAACTTTTTGGGCCAGAAATAGCTTAAGTGCAACATGAATGAGAGGATCAGACCACAGTCTCAGCTTTACCTTAAACAAGCAGACAAAACATGCAATCGAACAAGTTTGAGGATCAAGAGTGTAGCATAAAATGCAATGGATATAAGTTTATTGATTATTCCAGAAACTTTGAAGAAGAAGTTTACCAAACGGATTATATACTTCTAAAATTTCACCTAAGGTCTCAAGTCACATCCTTTTAAATAATTTTTCACATCTTCTATGACACTGATATCACGGTGGGATCAGATGGTATCCTGAAAACAGTGACTAGAAGGAAGTGTGCTGTACATGGAAGAAAACCCCTGTGTTCAGCTCTGCAAATGTTTAAAATTTGAGTTCAACAAGGATTTTTGCATGATGATAAAGACTTGTCCATGAACATGGAATTGTTGGATGACAGCCTGTGTTCTTAGTTCTTGACATTAAGATTTCACAATGACTTTGAGATGTATACAAGGTCATTAGCACAGTTTGTGTTTGTTATTAGTACTTTTTGCTCTAATGATTCTTCTTTGGCTCTGTAAAACTTAAAGGAAATTCTTCTAGGTTATTCTTTACTGCCTGACAAAATTCTGAATATTATTTCTATCTCTGAAAAGTTAACATTGTCAATGGCAAACTGGTGATTATATTTATTACTTTATATATCAAAATATGATTATCTGTTCTTATTTTTGAACTGTGAGAGGTCTCTCTTCACTCTTTGTCCTTGTTATGTTCTCGGCAAAAAAAATCCCCCAAATCCTAGATCTTTTAGAACTTTTTAAACTCTCATACCACTTACTGGTTACATTATACTAACTTAAACTTTAAAGTGCCTTTTATTAAAAAAAAAATAAAAATAAAAAAAAGAAGGTATTCTGTTTACCTTAAACACAACTGGCAAATTCTTCCCTTTCTACCTTATTTAAGCTCAACTAACTGGCACTGTGGAATATGTCTGCCCCATAAAGGAATGTTTATTGAAATCAGATTACATCTAGTGTAATTCCTTAAACAAAACAAGAGGAAAACTACATAGAATGATACGGCATCTTTGACTGGCAAAAACTTTACCTGCATTCTATTTAAAAAATGTTGGTTAAGATTTTCCCACTGGGGAGCTCAAAAGTGATGGGAACAAAGTCATGAAGCTAACTGAGAAAACAGAATCCAACATAAGAGCCTCAGAAAGACTAATTAAAACTTCCATGGTCTCTTAGAGTGCACAGGGACACGACCTAAATGCTGCTAAACCCTGTAGGATTTTTTCCTGTGACATGAATGCTGCGTAGATCACATGCCTGAGTCCAAACTCTGTAGACCTTATATAATTTTCCAGGCACCAGTTCTGCACTATGTGTCCAAATAATTATGATAAACTATCAGATATCTGGAATGGATTGTTCCATCCTTACTCTTGCAAAAGCCTAACAGGAATTTGAATTATTGTGTGTGTTTCTGGTACTTCGTATTTCCTACACACTCAAATAAATATGAAGCTTTAAAATCTTTTTTTTTTTTTTTTTTAATGATTGTTCTCAGGCATCTAAAATTATACACTCATGAAGTTTTCATAGCAGGAATACACAAACAAGAATCATGAAATTTTATCACCATAAAAATGTCTGCTCACCCAAAACACCTCCAAAGCACAATTTAAGGCTCAGAATCTGTTCTGAAATACACAAACCGCAATTTGTATTGGCTTTTTGTGAAACTGCATACATATCTGCAAGGGCAGAACCTGGATTATTGTTTTAACATAGAAAACAGGAAAAGATGATCTAGTACAACATAAATTGTGCCTAAGATAGACTTAATAAACATTTTTGTTCCATGTCTGACCCACTGAAAATATCTACTTATGTTGAGAGATGCAGTTTTCAAGTGGCAGGCTAGGTGAACTTCTGGAGCCTGCTAAATCTTCCGATGTCCCAAAGTTTTCATTTGTTATCTTTATATGTAACATTAGTTTGTGTGTCAGAGTGCATGTGTGCATGGGGATTAGAATTTATCCTGCTGATTGCATAGGCAAATAATTGTTTTTGAGCTTCTCAGAGGTGTTGCTTTGTAAATGATTAGTCACAATAAGGTGTTAGGTGGATGTGAGAAAAGTATATTTAAAGGCAAATAACTTTTTTTTACCTCGGCATCAGCAAAAGTTGGATTTTGCTTGCAGTTTATTTTTTGGGGTGGTTTAAGAGGATGTTGTTTCACTGAAAGATCTTTCTGAGAAGTAGATATGAGAAAAACATAAGCTCTGCTATTCCAGAGGGCAGCAGTCGATTTGCAGAGGGCAGAACAACGGCTTTTGCCCGCTGTGCACTTGGGCATCCACAGGAGGAGCCTAAGAACACCCAGGAGACAAAGTGAAGTGGGCAGGACACAGTGTGGTTTTTTCCCCATCATTTCTTTGTGCGACTAAATTTGGGCAGTTGTCTAAGGGAATAAAGTACAAAGGGCAGAAAGATTTATATAAGACTTCCTGAGGAATCAGAGGACTGGCACATCTACTTATTGTGAACAAAGGCAGTAATGTGAACCTTGCTTTCTTCATTCTCTGTTCTCATGTTATTAGATTCTTAAATTATATTTTTGTTAAAGGTATGTATATATCATGAAGAACTGAACCTTAAGCAAATCCAGCAATGGGCTAAAGTGAAAATCAACAGTTTCCAGAAATATCCCATGGAAAGTATAACACTCTACAAAGTAAAAATCTACAGTTGAGACGAGAGGGGAGAGTTTCTTGGAGGTCTTCCTTGAAGAATTAGGACTGTGTTGAGAGCGTGGGCCCTAAGTCATCTGATCCCTCTCATGCCATAAGCTGGTGGAGAAAACAGTCTCAGGACCACATGATAGGATTTAGCATGGGTAAAATCTCAAATCTGTTGAAAATCCTTGAGTAAGTTCCTAGAAACAGGTCAGTATCATTAGAAGGGTTTGAACTTTTAAGAAAGTTTAGGTACAAGAGACTCTTGTCACACTTGGAATCTGCAAGTGACTAATTATCCAAGAGCTGTAAATAAAAGAGTGAGCATTTATTTTTACATTTTATTTTTAATTTAGTTGCTAAGTTTTAGAAAAAGCAGCATTAGAAATATCCCAATACAAAATCAGTTAATAATGGAGAAACTATTGTCCTCTGCTGCTTACAGAGTAAAAGAGTGGATTATAAATGAAGTCTGCAGAATCAGGTAGCAGTAGAAAGACGAAATGGAGGACCCTGCTGTCAGACAGGAATTGCTAAGGCCAGGAAAGTGAGACTGAAAAGAAGACATGATAAATAGCATGATTTTTGTCAATTGAACCAAAAAGGTGGCCAGAAATTTTCTGATAAAATATCTTGTCAAGATGAATGTAATTTTCTGTGGAGACACACATACAGTTTTGACAAGGATGGGGTTTCTGTTCAGAGAGAGAAGCCTGAGAAGATCTAATACACATTTATTAAAATGTTCACTAAGACAGAGAAAATAGCAGTCAAGGTTTTTGTTGTGGTGGATTTGGAGCAAGGATTTGGCTCTTGGTCACTCATACGGAATGAGCAAACATGAGTCAATTAAAAACAGAGGATGCAATAAATGCTTTGTAAAGAAATACTTTGACATTTACCATACGCTCAAGCAAATCAAGCATCTATGCACATAATAACTGGCATGTGCACTCAAAATTCCAGTGTGCTCTACTTTGAAACTCTATTCTTAAACATGTTTTTAAGAAACATATCAGAAGGTTGATACTCTGGTTGAAAAAGGTTTCTCAAGTAGTTCTTTAAACTCACTTGAAATAACCAAGTCTGTGAAACGAAGCTGACAATCTCACAAGTTTGGACTTTTCTGTATGAAATCATTTCCTTTGTCCAGTTAGACAGACGGTGAAAGGCAAACCACTAACACATTTAACAATAGTAACTTGCTTAACCTCATTGCCATCAGTCTTTTTTCACCTTGAAGAGCAAGCTAATTGGCTGGACAAGACATTTTATTGACTTCCCCTGCATCCAAGCCTTTCTTCCAGCCTGAATGTAACCTTCTATACCAACAAGATAATTTTCCATCATTTTTCCACTAGGGAAAGACCGAGTATGAGAGTCATGTTATGGGCATCATTGAAACCAAGGTTTAGAGCTGACAAGGAACTCTTCTATTGTTATTAGTAGCATACAGGGGGGAGGGTGGATTAGCAGAATATTTCGTCTTCTCCCAAAAACATATGAACTCAGTTGTTGAATTCATTTTGTCACATTTCAGCAGATGCTTAGTGCAGAAAAGAATTTGGCAGTAGGTACCACTCCACAATTAATTGGAACTGGAAGCCAAACCATGAAAAAGTACCTCTGAAAGTAGTTCTTAGTGTCTAATTGCAGGAAAAAGGTACACCCTTCTTCCTTATACTTTTATGTCTCTCCCTCTCATTAATCTTCCTGGCAAGAGGTAACAAGGTCTCATATTAATGGCACAGAGTTGGGTGATAGCATCATCCGATGGGTGGTATGAATTAGAGCAGATGAATGATTTAGTCGAGAAGGATTAGTGCTGGACAATTCCAAATACGTTTGCTACTTCAGAACCGCATTGGGAAAGAACTTCTGTTCCGAATATACCTTACTATTCTAAACTTCAGCTGTTTAAACACAGATGCATCTTTATTGTTTCTACTTGGGTTCAATAAATAAAAGAAAATAAGAACTTTTCTCACATGGAAAATTCTGTTCTGTTGTCACCATGCATCTCAACAATCTTTGCATTACATACCTGACTGCTAAGTAAAGCTCTGACAGATGTCACTGATATGCTACAAGAAGTTTCTATGGACAGTACTACTGTTGGGTTGATTTGTCTTTCAGATAGGTCTCTGAAATCCCAGCAGGCCAGAGTCTTGGTAGGTGAAAATCAGGATAGAATGAGTCAACTTTATGTTAGCTGAAGCATTGCTCAGAAGATACTATATTCCTGACTTGTATCTCTTGATAGAGGAGTCAGGCCCTATAAATAGTAAAGCTGGTTTAGAGACAACCTTTCGTTTTCTTCTTCATATCATTATACCTGTTTACATTGCATAGCTTATAAAACTACAGTTACAGTAGCTGACACAGTTTTCCGCACGTACTCAAGCATTGCAAACTTTTTTTTGATCATCACATCTGCTCTTCTGTTAACCTTCTTAACCACCAACTAACATCTGCTAATGGGATTTAAAGAAAAGTCTTGATAATGTACCAATCTTTCCTAGAAAGAAGATGTTACTACCTGAAGGTATTATACACACAGTGCTTGGATGATGGAGGTTTTTCATCCTTCCCTTTAGAAGTAAATATGCAAAAGGCTCTGGCCACATTTCCATTTCCCTTATCACTCAGTAGGGGTGTAAGAAAGCAGTATTTCTATGTGGGCTGCTTGTCTTAAGCCAAGTGTTCAAGCTGGCTCAAGTGCAGATTGTGTAACACATGTCAAAGGGATGCTTCAAGTTAAACACATCATCTAGTTGGATACAGAGTCAGCCTCACACAGACGTGTGCTAAATTAGGGCTGGAGTCTTGCCTCTGTCATCTCCCTTATACACTTGCTCTAATGGCAACCAAAATGCAAGTTATCTCTCAAGGTAAAGTGGCCAAAAATAGCAGCCCTATTAGGAGGGGCTGAGTTCTGCAAAAGGTGATGTGTCAGGCCTGGGTTGTCCTGGAAGAGGTTTAACCTGGCATTCTCGGTACTGCTTCACAGGATGATCCCAGCCCCACTGCCCTGCAGTTCAGCCTCTCCTCACCTCTACAGATCTAGCACTAACTTGTTACATGAGAGCTTTTTGTTTTACTGTAACTTCCAACACCAACATGCAGAATCTTGCTTTTATTAAAAATGTGCTTTTATTTCTATTTTCTGTTCAAAAGAAGTTTTTTGGCATGAAGAGCAAAATTTGTCCCATCAAAGGAGAGCAGAGTATAATAGAATCCATTCTCATAACAATGAGGGGAGGCAGAAGGTGGTGCTTAGATATGCTTGTAACTTATTTGCTTTGTGTGCCACGCATTCCTATGGTCCACGGGATGCCAGCAGTAGAAATACCTGTGAAATGAGGGGCTGCCTTTCATCTTGAGATCAGAGAAGTAGGGCTCCTGCACTTTAGGCAGTTTTCAAAAGGCTTTTACTTTGTGCTTGAAGTACAATTCTACCGGTTCCCCCATGGTGATAAAAAATTGCTGACCAATATGGTACAGGACTGGGACTTGGGAAGCATGTTACAAGATTACATGTAGAATTGTCTGTGTGGTTTCCAGGAGAATAATTTTTCCACCAAAAAATGTCTATTTGTCAAAAGTCCATTCATTCTGGGAAGTAACACTGAGTTAAAACACTTGTTTAATAAGAAAAACCAAAAACCAGTTTTGATAAGGTTGAAAACCTGCTGTAGGACTTATTGGAATAATATTTTATATTATAGCATTTACAATTAAACATACAGAAAACAGAGTCATTACTATTTATTTGCAGGAAGCTTCCTATTTATTTAAATTTATTTAAGCTGTTGCCAGATGCTTCCCAAAATGCTAGTTCAGACTTTTTCTAGATTCTCATAAGAAGTCAGTTCCAATCTATAAATGACTGACATTAATTTATTGATCTCAAAGTAAAAGTTCCTTCAGGTGTCTGTGTTACTTTGGTCATGCATAGTAAGAAAATGGGTTGGTTCATCTGTTGTCTCCTGACAACATAATCCCAAGAGATGGAAATCTGATATCAACTAGAAATGTATTTCTGTTGTTTCAAAAGTAAGAAAAGCTATGCTGGAGAATAGGATCAGATATGGTAAATGTTGATAGGAAGTTGGTTTAAAGGAGAACTTATAAACACCCAGATATGTTTGTTTAACATTGTTTTCAAAGATTTATGTTTCAGTAAAATGAAAAACTCTGGAGGTGAGACTACCATAATGAATATAGATATCTTAATGATAGATTTTGGAAGACTCTTGTGCTTGCTATGGGTCTTATGCTCACCCTTCTGAAACCCTCTTTGGAAGTAATCAAAGGCACTCTGTTATAGTATCAACTTGATGCTTTGGGTCTTTGTCTTCAGTAAACATTATAAAATCTTCCAAGTTAAAGTGTTCTCAGTATATACAGCACCAGTGAATTTTCTTAGTCGCTGACTCTAAATGACAAGGAGAGAATCACAGCTCAACAACATTTGCAGAACTTGGAATGAGTTTATTTGACAAAAGGGAAAAAGGGGCTCATAGAGGATAGAGTGGTTCTTTGCTCTTATATCTTGAAAATTGGTGCCACTTCTAAAATAGTGTCATATCTCATCTTGTACAAACCAGACCTGTGATACTGTTTGGAGAAGGAAGTTGTTTTTCTCATATAACTTCTCACATAGTGTGCTAACCTCTGACTGTAGCAACCAGGATCCTACTTTTTAATTTCCAGTGAGACTTGCAAGACAAATGAAATACCGTTGACTTCAACAAGAAGAAGTGTCTAGAATTTCAATGTACTGTTTTCTGAACAATTATGGGAAAATACTTAGTGGAAAATGTTTCCACTTCCTGAGAGTTCGAAGATGGGATGTGAAGTTCCTGAAATCTGTGTGAGAAATAGTATTAATTACCTTTTTTGGTTTGGGATAATTAACTTAGAATAGTTTTCATTCAGTTTGTATGTTGGTGATTATATTCAGTAAAAAACCGAAAGGAAACTACTCACTACTGAGAGTACGGGATGTTGGCCAGAGGCATAACTTCTCACAAAAAGTTTAATCACGGATGGATATGGGTTTGGGATGGAGAGACCATTATATGCATACACTTTTGTCAAGCATTTTTATCAAGTGTTACTGGAAACAGCAAACTGCTTTTCTCTTCTGTGTTTCACTAGCTTGTGTCAATGTGCAGTCCTTGCCAGAGGACACCTTCATCTTTGCAGGAAATGCATCATGCAGATGACTAACAGGTTCCAGAACCACTTACAATTGAGTATCAGGCACACTGTGAGTCTTCATGTAGCTATGTAGTCACTCATGAACAGAAAATGCCCAGAAGAAAAGAATTCTAAAGATGAAAAAGGCATCCTTATTTTTAGAGTTTAATTCTGTCATTTCCACCTGTAGATTTGTATGTCTCAACCTAACCTATTACAGAACCGTTTACTGCAAATCATGGATCAGTAAGATGACTCTGGGAAGTTTTATATCTGAATAAAACATAGCATTATGCTAAATGCTGCAGTTATTCTGCAGAATAGCAATATGAGTAAGTAATATGAGTTGACTTGATTTAGTTATTTTTGCAAAGGCTTGCGTGGAGGCTACTGCACTCAACAGGCAGTTGGACTAGAAGAAAGGAGTCACTGCAACCTGTTTCTTTAGTTCTAGTTCACTGTTTATATGGAAAGCCCTATTCTGTGTCTGTTTTCCTAACTAACATTATTCATGTGGATAAACTTTTCCTTGTCCATCAAGGCTATTCTTACACATGGACCATTAGTGTTCTTATGTAAAGGGTGGTCATTTTATGCTTATTGTATTCATCAGATAGCAAGGGTTGTGTAGAACCTGCCAAGCTGGAGTTTGTCCAAAACATCTTCTTGGGAGGAATGTTGACATAGTCATACCATTCCCCCCCAGAGTTCAAACTTGTCCAGAGACAGATTTTGCATCATTAAGTGGTGATTGCTCATGTGTTGGGTTCATGATTGATCATAAGGTATATACATGGGATATTTGCCTGATGAGGAGTCACATCATTTGGTCCTGGCATCTCAAGATTTATGTTTTCAAGGCCATGAAAGACTCATTAACATCTCCTTGGCTTTTAAAGAAAAAGTACCTTTCTTTGGCTCAGGTTATCTTTGGAAGGAAGGCATTGACATAGTTGTTAATCAGCAGCCTGCCAGACATTAAGTCTGTAATACATAGCTATATTTTTTAAGTATTCATCCAAAGAAATTCCTTCTCTTTCTGAATTTAAAATTTGACAGCAGTTTAACAGAATATTCTGGGTAATCTCACAGGCACGTCATATATTTTTCCTACATTTTTCTCCCAGGTACTCAGGTCATCCAGTTTTAATCTCCCAAACCCTTCCTTTTCCGTTTGCAATCCTGCAACAGAAGTTCAGTTCAACATTCAGATTATGTCTTCTATTTCTTTAAATGATTTAGTGACCAAACAGTCTGATGTCAGATTTATAACTTTACTCTCACAGCCACCTTTATATTGCCATATACAGTTATTACTTCATTTATACCTGCTTCAGAAAATCAACAGTAAGTAAAAGCAAAGAACCATAATGCAAGGGTTGAAATACGTACACACAGTGTTGAGACATGCATAAAAGAACCAAATTTAAGTGGAGAAATTATATTTTATTACTCTTTTCTTCTCCACCCTCCAGTATTCTCTATTCAGCATCTGTGCACTTTTCCCTCTGTGAATTTTATTTTCTTCTTCTGTATTGTTATTCTCAAGTATGTTGCTTGGCCCTCCAAAAGCTGGCAAATTCATCTCAGAAAAGCATGTGGAAGCTCAAAGCTGGTCTCTATATATCCTCATCTTTTTTATCTGAACTCCTGTAAGTACAAGCTTTCCCAGAGACCTTCCTTCCCTTACTGGTAGCTGCCTAGAAAATATTGTGAGAATCCTCTTTTGCACTGTATTTCCAAGCTTTCACTTCTAGTTCTGTCTTGAATTAGTAGTAAGTGAAAATAAGTGTGAAAAAAAAGTTCCTAAACATAATTTAGCCATAGGCAGATCAAACACAAACTGGAATAAAGTGTTGCATAGTATGTATGTATAGATGGTGATCTGTTAACAAGTATTGCACTGTAGTAGTCAGCTGTATGCTATACCTCTGAGTTTCTTTTCCCCCACATATTCACAAGATACGAAGTTTCAGACAATTTGACAGAAATGAGACCCATCTCAAATTTTCCCTTTCAATTCTTTGTTGTTGTTTATAATTCTTTAACACTTCAGCTCAGCAGCAGTGAAAATCTGTGTCCCTACTTGCCAGGCTCCCTTTCCTCTTACTTTCATTAATTCCAGACAATTGCAATGTTTGTTTAATTACATAGCATGGCAAATTATGCTAATTAATTCTGTTCGCACCCAGCTGGGATCCCTCATCATACATGGATATCTGTAGCTGGTGAAAAATGAAGAGAGACAGAAGTGATGAAATTAATTCAATAATTCATCATCCAAGAAGCATGCCCAGACCAAAATTTCCTCTGCAGACTCCTGCCCAACCTGAAAAGCTTGGATCCGAGATCTGGTCTGAAATCTTTCCCTCAGGGAGGCTGCTAAACTACTGAAAAGGTCTTTAGGGGGTCTGAGCTCTTTAGAATTAGTTGACAGTTTGTGCTTGTGTTTCCTTTTGGGTGCTTTGAAAAAGGAATTGTTCTCATCATTCTTAGTGGCTGGCCGGTCACATTGCCACACGCTGTTCTCTTCTGCTGAAAAATGAATTACAGGAGCGGGATAGGTAAGGTCTGCAGAAAAACACAGTGGGGAAAGAAAGTATATTTTGGTATCATGCTATCCTACCCTTCAGCCCTCTGCTTCTACAGTCCATGAAATCTCTGCACAAAGGTCTGCCTGTTTGTTTTCTACCATCCCTAGACATTGGTCTTAATCCTTCTGGATACTCTTTGAAGGTTACAGTAGGATACAATGCAAAATATAGTAAAATAAACACTTACTTCCAAACAGTTCTTCAGTGAGTACCAAAATATTATTTCTTCCTTATGTAAATAAAAAAATTCTGATCTTTGTATGCTGATGTAATTTCTGTGGATTGACAGAAAGAATTGTGAGTGCAGTGCTGCCTCATAGCCAAGGTCTAATAAAAACTCATGAATTAAAATTTATACTTAAGTGATATATGGTGCAATTCACCCTGGAATCTCACCCTGGAAATGTATTTAATCTAAAATTTGGCATTTTGTGATTCACTTGACAGTTGTATTTACTACTCAGATCCTGCCATACCGTTGCAACAAGTTGAGGCAATATCATTGCATATGCAATTTCCAATGAAAATTTGAAATAAATTTAAAATCTGGAGAGGGGGAGGACACTTTTTTATACATATTATGTACATATAATTATTTGGAGCAACTGGCTCTTCCAAAAGAACAAAGAGGAAGCAACTGCTTTCAGCTACTTCTTTTGCTGACAAACACATTTCTGTTTGTCCAGGAAACACATCAGTAAGTTCCAGACATGTTCACATATTCTTAATGTTGGCAAAAGTACAGTATTGCCAAGGGGGCACGTTTGGAGATAAATTGATTTCACTCTTCAAATTGAAAAAATGCATGGTATTCCAGAGTCTTTTGAAAAAACATGAACATCCCTTTTTACATATGCATTGGAATCATTCCTAAGTACATAAAGATGCTTAGGCGATTTTTAGTCAAACTAAAAAGTTATATCTAGATGTGAATAAATGGCTATATGGATTGCTTTTCTATTTGAAAAATTATCTATGTACCACAAAATAATATATAATATATACCACACTACTCTCCTGGTGTCATCTTTGTGATGAATGAACATCATGGGCGAGGAGGAAACTTGCTCTCTTCCTATTTTTCCATCCATACTTGTAGATTTATATTGAGATGAAAAACGAAAATCTGATGCATTTGCTGTTGGTTTTGAGAGGTACACCCCATTCACTAGCACTGCTCAAAGACATCGGCAATTTGTGGGGTAAAATTGTGGCTAGATCTGGGCAGCAAATGATGGAGAGAGTAGAGAGAGGCATGGGGCTCTGTTACCTGCCTGCCTTCCTATTGCACAGCTGCTTCTCAGGGAGCCAGAAGACTGTCAGTGTAGGAGGGTGTGCTGAAGTGCAACCAGTCCCATGTGCTCCAGGGGGTAGTACCCAGACGGCCCACGCAGGATAACTGTATGCACGCAGGCAGGGAAATTGGACTTTGAGGGCATCTGTAAGGCCAAAAGCAGGCAGCCTGGGCATGTGAGGAGCTGCACAGCTCCATTGTCTCTCCAACTCCTGTAAAAAACTCGATAAATACTTTCCAAAAGCAGCTTCATGTAAAAAGCAGAGAGGTAGGTTAACCAAAGCAAAGGGAAGTCCTTAAGAGCAATCCAGAGCTGTATTGCTGGGAACCTCTCTAACCCATGCAGGAAATCTCCACTGCATTGGCTGACACAGTGTTACAAGAAACTTTTCCCATTGTCCATCTTCTTCCATGCTCTTAAGAAGTGCCTTTTACCTGCACATGTGAAGGAAAAATGGCACAGCACTGCTACGTGGATCCAGTTAGGTTTTGACTTCTTAAAGGGAGCCTCAAAAGCAATCTCAGCAACCATAACAGTTGTTCGGACCCCGACAAGTGTGACTGGGGATGTGTGTTTTTCACTTTCCCTGTGATGAGCGTATCAGAAGCAGGGCCAATATATTACTTTCCTAAGATTATATTTTTCTCCGGGTGTATCCTACCTGATGCGAGACAGGTTGCTTTACATACCTCTTATACAGACTAGTGATGTTTCTGAAGGAGAACTGACAACTATCGTACTAGAGGGAAAGATCATGTTTTTTTCCTTCACTCTGCTATTGTAGTAGTCAGGAGCAGATAGGCTCCAGTTTGTTTTAGGAGGAAAACTATGCATTCAGGTACAAGACTTCATGTTTCTGAGGTCAGATGAAGTTAGAAGAAAAGAAAGGAACTGAAGGAGTGGGGAAAAATGATGTAGGACTCATTTCTCAGATTCAAATTATGAAAAAAAATTTTTTCTATGTTTGCATTACTTGTAGGAACTGAAGTGAAATATTTGTGACTTCTGCTGATGCTACCAAGATATCCTTGGAAAAGGACAACAGTGAGATGTTACCAGCGGGTTTTCAAGCTTTGACTGAATAACACAGAGAGAACTTCTAAGTCCTTTGGTTCCCAGATAATCCAGATGATTTTGTTTCCTTTTTGGCAGTCCCACCGAAAGACAGGAGAGGAAACACTACAATGTCAGCTGGGCTGTATATGTCCGTCTGCACAGGAGTCTCTGGTGACAAAAGGTCATGAATTATCCAAACTGCGGATTTCCTTCTTTTTTCTTTTCTTTTCTTCTTTTTTTTTTTTTTTTTTCCCCATAACATGTAGTATCTCATTTATGGTGGACTTTGAATACTTTTTTTAAAAAAGGATGCCCTGGAAACCCTTACAGATTTTAGATTTGAAAGAAACCATTTGCAACTGTCTGCAGTATGTATATTTGGTACACCTCCCACACTTCTTCTCTAGAATGAGATTCCAAATCTTCCAAATATTTTGAGGAATAATCTCAACCACCTCCAAGAACAGCAAGCCAGTAACAGCATCGAAAACAGATGCTTGAACTCCAAAGGCACTTTCAGAATGATCACGAGTCCTGTCAGCTATCTTGAAAGTGTCAAGGAGATAATTTTGACTGGCATTGGTAATAAGGAGAGTTGGAAGAACAAAAGGCATTTTAAATCAGCACTTCAGCACTGCTCCCTTCTTCCCAGCAGTAAAATAATTGGTGTGATGCACATATCACATACAAAAGACTTGAGAGACTCCTCCGACTTAATTTTCTCTGAGGCTTTGGTCTATACCAATTATATAGCATTCCTTCTCTTAACAGGTCTAGCTGAAGAAAACTTGTAGACCACGGTAATAATCAAAACCTTTTGGTCAATTGCCCAGTTCATCTCACTTAGCCAAGATGTACTCCTTCACATCCAGAGCATCGAGCCAAGGTCTTTGTCTGCTGTTTTTAATGTCTACCATCAACACTATTACTGAGAGACCTTGTTGGGGAGATCAGGAGCTCTAGAGTTCACCAAAACTTTCCCCAAACTTTCAGTAGGCAGAGGCCCAAAGAAGAGGTTTTCCCCACCTGGGAAAACACAGTGAAGAAGCTCATAGGATCACTTTGTTTTGTTCCTGCCCCAAATCAGCAAAAGCCCCTGCTGCCTGGAGTACCCTGTATGTGACCTGAAACAAGTCATTTAATCCGTCTGTGCTTTGCTTCCACATCTGTAAACTGGAGATAATCCTTCTCCACTTCTCCAGGCAGCTTGGAAGATAAATTCATTAATTCTTGGGAGCTGCTCAGTACTTTGACAAATTGGGCTCTCTGCATGCAAGCACTTAACAAAAAATTTCTACTCCTGAAGCAGCCCTTCTTCTGTCTGACAGCTGAAAGATATAAGTTTGAACATACTAATCCACTGGACCTTAAGACTTTAATCCTCCAAAGTCACCCTAGTGATTATTATGGCTGGTTGAGCATCAGAACTGAACAAACAAATGCTGAACAAAGTCAGCCTGCCAAAAGATTTCATTTCAGACATTTAGGTTTTGTTGGGGTTTCCTCCCCCACCTCAGGTTCTCTGAACAAAAAGAAAACAAGCTGATTGAATATTAAGACAGTTGCCAGATTTGGTTTTTACCACAAATGTCATGAAACAGCGGCCATGGAACTCAAAGCCCAAATATCTCACTGCAGTGGGGGAGGCAGGAAAATGAACAAGAGCAAAGAGAAGGAAAGAAGAGCTTTTGAGGACAGAGAAAACTGTGATAAAGGTGGTCTAGGTCAGGTCTGTTAAAGTATTGTGCATCTTCACAGGCAGCAAGCTCTAGCACAAGGTTAGTGTATGGATAATGTCAGCTGCCAGTCTATATATACAGTAGTCACCAGGACCATGTTGGTGATGTGTTTCCTTCTTTTTGTTTTACCATTTACTCTAAACTAAGTTTATCTTAGTGTCCTGAAGAGATGCGCAGAGATGAAAATGCTTTAAAAATAGACAGTGGAAATTTTGTCCCTATGAAGAAAATAATACTGTGGGATGGGCAGATCGTTGAGTCAGTCTTGTTTGCTCCCCAGAGGTGTACTAAGATTTGGATGGATTATACTTGAGCCATATCGTCTGCTTGATGATTGTGACTGTAGAAATCTGTAACCTGGCCATGAAGGACAGTTGATTCCCTACATCTCTGCATATACCTTCCCCTGTATTACCTTGCCAGATATTATTGGTGATTTGTATAAACCACATCACTCACTTTTATAGGTCTATGAAATAGAACCATATTACAAAGTTTTGTAGTTGAAAAGCAAATATTTTAAAGCATAATTCTCTAGAAATGTAATAACATTGTTCAGGGGAAAACATTCTGTAGCAACCAGTTGAACACTCAGAAAATAAAAATCACTATGTACGTTTAGGGTTAGGATTAAATGAGCAACATTTTTCATGTTGAAGAAATTTTATCTTCCACCCTGATACCTATAAGAACTCATACTCATAATTTGTTTTTAACTTGGCAGTATCACTTTGAGGTTCAACACTAACTTCACATTTGCGGGTGGATCCTGATCAGCAACCTACTGTTCAAGTACTATTTACGAGAACTTGTTGATATGGAAAATGGGGCTGGAAATATTGTAAAAACACACTCAATCTGGTATGGAAATAACTTCCAAGAAGCTATTTTTGAGCAATTTCCACTTCTTGTCTTGCCCTTAAACAGGAAGCAGTAAGAATCATAACAGTAACTATGCTTAAGTTCTTAAGCTTTCTAAAAGCTTGCAAACAAGTTGAAGTTTCTGGCATAGCTACTGGGAGATTCTTATTAAATTCAGATAAATTTTACCATCCTCATCTTGTGCTTTCCTGACTAATAATACCTGCAAATTCAAAGATGTTTTCAGCAGACAGGCTTTTTAGAAATCAGAGACTACATTCCTGTCTGTGACAATCCTTTGGCAGCAAAGGATTTCTATCAGTTCTCCACAGTTGGAGAATTTGGCTGAGAGGTCCTTGTCTAATGGTTTCTTCAACATACAGCTACATGAATCATGCTGTTTCCTATTGTCCCGAAGCTGCAAAGAATTGTCCAGCAAATTAATCTCCTCATTTGGAAGTGCTCAGGATTTTACTTCAGGATGGGATGGATGTTTGTTTGGATTAATAGAAGGAACTCTGCATTGTCCTTCAAATATACAGTGAGTCCAAGCGAGTGCCAGTAACACTGTGGGCGTGACGTGTTTGTCTTATCTGTCCTTGGCTGATAATAAAGGAACAGACAACAAGTGAGCAGAATAGTTGTTATGGAGAGGAAAAAAAGAAAAAAAAAAAAACCTGCAACTTTCCTTTTGTCAGGTAAGGGAAAAGAATTTTAAAAAGCATCTCGCATCTGAAAGTAGTACTAGGAGGAGAAAAAGCAAGAAAAAGCACTTTTTCACCTTTCATATCTCTCCAATCACTCAGCGTGTTCTACTTGTTTTACTGGAGAAATCATTTTGTCAGCTAATTGTGTTCATAACAATAGCTGATGCAGCGCATGGGAAGCTGAGCTAGATGTTCACTGCCCTTGTGCCTGCGCAGGATGTCCACGGCGTGCCGGCAGCCTCGCAAGCCTTCCCTACGCCGGGATCTCTGACGGTGACCTTCGCAGATCTCATGCTGGGCTATTTTTGTTGGTGGGGTTAATTTAGGATATAAACTGGAAAGGAATTTGTTACCGTGAGGGAGGAAAAATATAGTATAAGCTTTGTGGAAGTTTTATCTATGGTCCGTATCTCAAAGTCATAAAAATCTGACTGATATGCGTGAGAACTGAACCAGGTCCTTAAAAACAACATTTAAAATTTACAGCAAACAATCTCCTCTTTTTCTTTTGCCCTTCTCTCTTTTTCCTCTTCTCTTGCAAGTGGATTGGGTTTCTCTAAATGTCTTCTCCTTACTCCCCCTGCTACTTAGGTCAAGGGTATGGGCAGATTTGTGTTTTATTTAGGAAACAACTTTTTATTTAGGTGATGGACTTTGGAAGAAAAAGCAAAAATTAATGATTTTTTTAAAACTTCAAAGAATTATTGAAAAACACTGTACAAAATATGATTGTATGCTAGATAAATTAGTTAAGATGGCCAATGACAGCATGGTTTTGCAAAAGGAAAAACAAAGATAGATGTATCTTGTTGAAAAGGATCTCAGAAATGTTGGCTGAGAAAGGACTCTAAGACTTGAAGTAATCCCTTGTTCCTTTTCTCTGCTTTTAAATATTTATCCCAAGTCATTGTGGAGAGATTACAATGATGAAACTATATATGCCTCACAGTGCCATTATTTTAATTAATTGAAGAATATGCAAGGACTGAAAGTAATGCTTATTGTCTTCTGTTTGCTGCAAGGAACTACTGATACATGTACAGACATACACACATATACGTGTATGTATGTGTGTGTGTGTATGTTATACACACACACACACACATACATAATTGAAGAATATGCAAGGACTGAAAGTAATGCTTATTGTCTTCTGTTTGCTGCAAGGAACTACTGATACGTGTACAGACATACATACATACAATTATTTGTTCTTTGATGTTAAAACAAGATGTTTTAATCCCCCAGGAAAGGACACTTCCTCCAGATGTGCACACTTTTCAAGGCAGAAGTCTAGGTGATGGTGCAGGGGATGGGAGGAATCCTGTTTGGCACCTGCTTTCTGCACAGCTGAACAACAGGATTTCTCAACATCGTGGCACTGTAGCACATTTCGGAAATAGTAAAAATCTACAATGAAGATATTTCCGCTGAAATTT
The DNA here is from genome assembly GCF_000690535.1 of Cariama cristata. Lineage (NCBI taxonomy): Eukaryota > Metazoa > Chordata > Aves > Cariamiformes > Cariamidae > Cariama > Cariama cristata. Next base: position 7,946 of record NW_009621497.1, on the reverse strand, counting down.
AAGAGCTCAGCACAGAGAAGTGAGCAGACTTTGGGCAGTCTGGAACTGAAGTAAGCCTTTAATTACCAAAGATTGTCAGAAGTTTACGACCAGTTTGATATTGGCCTTATTTTTCTGGAGAGATGAATGTATACCCACGCTAGACTGGAAAACAATCTCCCAGCTCTTTTAAAGTGATCTGATCTGTGTCTTTCATAATATCTCTGTGACATGACCAGCCCTTTCTTAAGAAAAACCAGCAATGAGGAATCTGCCACATCTCAAATAAGCTAGCCCAAAAGAAGCAGTGGCTAATTAACTTGACAAAAATGTTGTGCTGTTACTGAGTTTTGTTTTTCCCTTCTCCCACTGTTTAATCGTCCTCCTTGTTTCTTAGTGAGGCTGAGGAAGTAACCTTTTAATCATATTCTGGATCAACTGGAAAAAAAAAACAAACCCTGAGTCTTACAACATGCTATTTGTTTCTCAGTAATACAAGCATTGCTATACTCCTTAGTTTTGTTTATCCTTTTTGAAGTAAGGGTAACAGAACTGGAAACAGATAGCAGTGATGGTCTCAGTAATATCCTACTGAGAGACAACATTGTCTGCTACTTTTTCAAGGTATTCGTTTGTTTATACATCCAAACCTGATGTTTACCCTCTAAGTGTTACTGTCTCTGTAGGAGCTCATGTTTAATATGTTACCTACCAAGGAACATGAAATCCATGGCAGCATCACTGCATTGCAGGATATAATCCCTCTTCTTATAAATATGGCTTTACATCTAGATGAATGACCATGCATTCCACCGTGCTAAACTGCTTATTGTACAACTGAATCTACTTTATCAAGTTAGTTTGATTGCTAGGTGTCGCTGGTATGAAGAAATGTGAACTCTCCAAAATCATTCTCAGTAGAATTCATCTTGTCAGACTTAACCTAATTAAAAACTGGTCATCCAGGCTGTATTGGCCATCTAGGATCAAGAAATAGAAATAAGCCCTTCCTAACAGTAATTCATGTTTGGGACAAATGTGATAAATGACAATCTGCCAATGCCTGATTTTCCTCCATTGTATGTGAAGGCAGATGATATGATTTGCTTGGACTTCACTCCTAACTTATAAGGGATAAAATGCATCAGATGATTCCAACTTTAAAACTTCTACCCTTGTCCATTACAACTCTTCTGACAGTTTGTCTTTCTGAACCATGCCAGGAACTTCTCCTTCTGTCTCTCTCCTCTCCTGCAGGTAATAATACTGATGAACTAGTAATTTTAGATATTTTAACAAGATCAGTGATACTGCATTGCACTGCCAAGACTAATATTCATGTGGAGATGCTATGTTTTCTCTTCTGGTGCCATGCTCTCTGGGTTTCTCTTTGTGGTTTCTTGGAATACGTTTTTTTTTACAAAATGTAAAGAGAAGTTTATGTTTATGAACAGAGTCTTGGAAACCAGAAATATTTATCTCAGAAGAAGTCCAGTAAGGGCACCAAGAGGGCAAGTGAATATTGTTCTGAGAGTAACGCTGAAGGATCCCACACTCCCGGGAGAGTGAGCAGTTCTGATTTTTGTGTGGTTGACCTCAAGGTGGTTCACCAGTGAGGTGCAGCTTCCAGAGCTTTCTGCCCCTGGAATTCAGGCAACTCTATCTGTATTTGTCTCATGAATTGCAGCAGCTATCAGGAGATAGAAAAGATTTTTAATGAGTGGTAGTCTGGGTCATATTTGAAGATATGACCAAGAGTAGAGAAGCTTCCTTTCTCACATATTTTTTCCATTCTGAAGGTTTCAACCAAAAAAATCAGATTACACAAAAAACAAAATCTAGGCCAAAATCTTCCCACTTACAACTCGGCAAACCTCATTGATTTCCTAGCCAAAACCTGATGCTGTGAGACCCAAACCCTAAGACTCTAGCAGCACGGAAAATAGGAAGGTCATATATTTATCCACAGACCACTGATTTCCTAATTTTATACTCCGTATCCTAGATTATGTGACACAAAAAATGCTGTTCAAGCCTCTTTGATTGTGAATGTATTATCAAGTCCATATCACACATATATTTTAGAACTTTTGTAGGGAAGCATAACATTTTTTTAAATTGCCTTTTTAAATGGTATGCTGAAAGAGCCTCTGTAGATGTAAAAATGAAGTGAGTCTGAATTTCATCAAGACTTTGGAATTTTTTCCAAGGAAAAGTGATACTGTGATTAAAACAATGGACTGGTATTCTCTCACAAAATTTCCAGTTTCTTCTAATAGTACTTTTTTTAGTCATCTAATTGCAGAGGCAAACTTTTAAGAAAGGGAATTAGGGCAATGTAACAGTATAGCAAAACCCATAAGACAGTTTCCCAGCTCAAGGAGCAGAATTAATTATGCTGAGATACCTCACTTTTATGAGTGGTTGTATGACTGGAAGAAGTTAGGCTTCTGCACTGGGATACTCGGCAGCCATGGCTGGGAGCTGGGATGCTTCAGAGAGCCAGTAGGAAGTGCCAAGAGAGATGCAGATTTGAAATTTCCTTTCCAGATTGAGTTGAGTACATGTTTCAATGCTATAGTTAAGCAGGATCTATAAGGATTTGGCTTTCACAGTCTGAAATGGCTTCAGTTTATCTATCTCAGCTATAGTTTTCTGTCAGCACTGTTTGTGTATTCTGCATTAGACCACTGCTGAAAAAAATCAACTGTATTCCACAGAGTAGAATTTCCCTTTTCTATCTGTGTGTCCGGGGCCCAGAAATACTGCTTTTCTGATTTCACATTGGTCTGAGATGCCCTGGAGATATGAGCAGCATTTTCACACAGAAAATCTCATAGTCTTTTAGTACGGTCACTCTCTTGGTATCTTGTACTGGGGCCTCAAACCTCCAGAGGCTCGGGAGCATGCAGAGACCAGAGGTGTAAGGTGCTAGAGGTGCCCTCCACTCACCAGCCACCATCCTCAGCCATACCACCTTTAAGCGGAGGTAACCATCTAGTCAGCCTCGAAAAGACAGAGGTGTTACTGATCCATTCAGTAGATGGGACATTAGATAGAGATTTTTCTTCCCTGCAATTTCAGGTAAAGTTATCCTAAATTTCTTTGCTGGATCTGGGGTCTCACACTAAGGACACTTAAGCACACTAGTCATGTGCTGAACCACAGCGTTTTAGTTCACTGAAGTAGACAGCCTATGAACACCTAGACATGAGCTTAGTGACCGAGTTGGTCCCTTCCAATCCCATGTTCCTAGAATAGCGTGTGAGCATAGAAGTAGGATTTTCTTTCTTCCATATCTTCTTTGTGGTGCCTACTTAGTTTCCAGGGTTTTTCATGGCAGACACTCTTTGCATGTTTGCATAATTTCTGGCATGAGGGTTCAGTCATGGCTGGTGCCTGAGGCATTACCATAAAGTAAATAAAAATATGATCCTGACATTTCCTGGAAATGTCGCCTCAGCATCTGGGTGCACAAGTAATGCACAATTCGCTTTATATCACCGCACAGCCTGATTTGTATACATCTTGACAAGCTCAGTTACTGCAGCGTGACCTGTATCTTTGAACAGACCTCAGGTCTTCACCCCCACATTAGCCCACCTCTAGGAAACGTGTTACACACCATTAAAGGCTTAGTGAAAATAACAAACTGTCATGTGCCAGGTTTTATCTTCTGGACACCAGCAGATGAAAGCAGAAGAATGCACCCAACATTAGGCAACCTTCTCCATGTGGGAGGATGCGAGTGGCCGGGGTCACCGGCTAGGCACACACACAACGACAGGAAGAAAATTCAGCAAGTGCAGTGCTCCTGGCCCAGCCAAGCACGGAGAACATGAGCTTCAAATTAAGGTACCAGTCAAAGCTACCAACCTTTGATGTCATGCAAGATGGGAGGCATCAGCCACAGGTATGCAAACATGAGAGCTGAACGCCATCAATCACAAGGGAGCAGCTGCCTCAGCAAACCAGACAGAGCGTGGGTTTCCATTGGCTAAAACAGATAAAACCTGATAGAAAAGAAATAACTGCAGATGTACCTAAGTCACAGCTGAACTCTTCACTGTGAAAGACAGGACAGAAAACACAGAAAAATGACAGCTTTCAGATGCACATTTTATTGAGATTAGTTATAACAACAAAGGGGGTGGGTATTTTTGATATTTGCTTTTCTGTTGCCTTTCTATAAGTTTCTCTGAGACTTCATTCATCATGGCAAGCAACACGCTTTCTGAAAAGCTCCACACATTTGCTCTGCAGATGTAGCTTCCATTTTTATTATCACTTCAGACCCGTTTGTCTGAATCCCTTTGTTAAAAGCATGAAGACCAAGATCACGTCGCTCCCCAGGGCCAGGACATACGGATGTCTCGCATTCGATGGCTGTGCTGGGACTTGTTGGATCTGCAGTGTAGATGTAGAGGGTTCCACATGTGCTACAAAAGAGAGAGCTAAGGAGTGGATGGAAACCTGCCTGATGTTTCCCAGTCCCTCTGCCTCAGCTGACACAGCCACTACTCTGCATTATGCCACACTTTAAAGAGAGATGCCACAAAGCCGGCGTTAGTTTAGTTGACTTCTTTACCCCAAGCAGCACCTGATCCAGGAAAGCTCTTCAGTTCAGGCTTATCTTTAATAGCGACACGGTCCATGGGACTACACATAACCCAGCATGGGCTTTAAGTCTGGTAAAATCCCCCCTGAGAGAGACAGTTCCACTGGGCACATGTTTACACAGGTATGTTTTTCTGAAAATGTCCACAGACTCTGCTGTGGTTATGGAGGACAGTGACATCAACGACTTGGCAGGTCAGGCTATGACAGCAGGGCTACTGGGCTACTAATTTCAATGGATGAATTAAGATAAGTCAGAATGAAGAATAAAAATATCCTGTCCTCTATCCATTTAGCGTCTTCTCAGAAGCGTAAGGTTGTCATTAAAGTTGTACTTTAACGCTGAATTATTCTGAGTAGCTAATGATTTCAGCAAGGTAATAACTGGGACAATAAACATCATGTAGGTGATACACCGAATATGTAAGTGTAGCACTAAATATCAACACCATGTTTTCCCAGGAAAAAATTTTCACTAGAAGAATATCTATTTTCTCTGTGTAAATTTTTATAGACTGCCTGAATGAGCAGCCTAAAACCAGGTGACAAAATATCTCAGGATATATGCTAGCGTTGTCAGCTGAGATTTGGAACCCTCTTTCTGCATTCATCGTTGTTCAGGGAGTCCTTCCCTGCTTCATAGCATCTCACCTTGGTGTAGGACTGCAGAGAGAAGCCAGCCAGAGACTGAAACACTCCAATCAAAGACTTCTGCAATATGAAGATCACATTTACAGCTGTTTCAAATCACAGCAGCCCATCCACCCAGCGACACAGACCACAGAGAGCACGCGAGTCTGTCTTCTTTCTCTTCACTGGTGCCTCATTGACAACTCGGTCGAATGCAAGGCTTCACGTTTCCTTTCAAAAGCCCGAAGCGGGACTGCCTTCAGTCACCGAGTGCGCTTCATACTGCGTGACTCCCACATCATTTACGTCCTGCTGGAAGGACAGACTTGTCAGCGACAAGTAAATATTACGAGTGCAGGAAACCAAGCTTCCCGAAGGACAGCCCATGACCCTGGAGCTCACTCCTCGAAAGGCACGGATGACCAGGAACGACAGTACCAGGGCAAAAGGCAGCAAGATCTTTTGCTTTGTCCCGCAGCTGCAGTAGTAGATTGAGGAAAGAAGCCAACAAATAAGAAATTTGAGCAATAAGAAATTGCTCAACCAAATAAATAAGAAATGCACTGTAGTGTGGGGAGCTGTACGCTTGCCTAATAGGTAAATACAGTGAGCAGTTAATATAGCTTGTCCTTTGTTGATAGGGGCCAGTCACATGCATAAAATAAAAGGCAGGGTTTTGTTGGGTCTGAGAAGTGTTTGGCATTTCATAAGACTGCACATTTTATGTGTTACTAGTTCATCTGAGGTCAGAAGCATGTTCCTGCCTTCGGTTTTTCTTGCCCAGTTCCCTTACTGTGGATAATGATTTATCCTGTTCCCTTAATTCTCAGTAGTAGCACAAAGTAGATAAGATTCAGGTGCTATAATATATTGATTTTAGTTTTCATGGGTAAAACAGGTGACTCCTTTTTTAAAAGGTACCTCATAATGCTGTCAGGTTTTAAAAATACTTGGTTTTCATCTTTATTCATTATACTTTGTCTCCTAAGTACATACTGATGAATTATCCTAATGGAGCATTAATGTTATTTATTCTTTGAAACTGGCTTGAAGTCCAAATTCCTTCATTTTACAAAGAAAACAGACTATTATTTATGATGTTGTAGACTGTTGTTTTAATACTTCACATTATATCTGTTATTCTGAAGAGCAAGGCTATTTATGTACTTTTTCTACATTTAAGGAAAACAAATATATCTTGTGCTTTTAAGGACAAAATTCTTTTTTGTGCACATATAAGAAAAGACCCCAAAACAGTAGAGATTGTTTTGTCTGTAGAACAGCACAGTCCTACAGCTGGTTACGTTTTAGGATACAGTGGAGCAAGTACTTCCACAATTACGTCGGTCCTTTGCCTGTAAGCAGCACAGAAGAGCATGGGTTACTACGAAAGCTGTCTGAAGAGTGATGTCCTCTGCACCCGTTGCTTGCTGGTGTAAGTGCGACGGTTTTCCTCAACTTCTGTGGCAAGCACCTGGGAAAAGCCCATCGCTTGGCTTTTTAATTATGAATTGAAAAATGAGCTGCTTCTAACTACTCTTGAATATTTGTTTGCATTTAAACATACCATAAATAATCAGCCATAAAAATGCATTTTGAGGATTTGCTTTTTAGTGAAAATACAAAATATTTCAACATATAAAAGCCAATGTTAACATCCTTTATTTTTTTCTCCTTTCTGCTAGAAATCATAATGTCTTCTGGGTCCCCTATACTGATGACGTAGTATACATGTATGACACAGAACATCTTTGAAATTGAATGCAAAACATATAGAATCATAGAATATGTCACGTTGGAAGCGATCCGTAAGGATCATTGAGTCCAACATAGTTGCATTGTACCCAAGTATAAGGAAACTTTACTACATATTTAACCTTATTTGCACGCTTAAATAGTAGGCATGCCTTGCATTGCAGTCTAGGCAAGTAGCTGCTGTCACTGGTGAGCCAAATTCTCCTTATATTTTACCTCCTTTTGGAACACTGGGCTTTTTTGGTAGAAATATCTGGGACTCATTAATAGAGATTGTACAAGAACACATAAATCCAGCTTCCTTTAACCACACACAGAGGCAAATGGTTTTGTTAAATAGCAATTGTCATTTCAGGATGAATTATGACTTAAGATGCATTATGTCATTTTTTTTCATGTTGTGCCATTTGGTCTCTGATCAGTGAGGAAGCCTCGTACTTTCTATGGAATCAATTAACCCTGAAGACTGGCCGTAGTTCTAACCTCATGCTTTAATAGAAACCACTAGACTTCTTCTTCAGCCACGTCTAAAGTACTGTGTGACCTGCAACGTAGAACCCTGCAAGCCAGCTGGCCAGGGGAGTATGATTGCCTCCATCTCTCCATTTTCACTGCTATGTGAGATACCTGGGTACATGGAGCACAGCATGTGATGGTAAATAATAAATGTAGGAGGTGACCAGGCAGACAGCGAGGCGAACCTTGGTTTTATCTCTCTTAACACAATCGGAGAGAAAAAAAAAGCGTACACAAGGTGCTACACGGAGCTGAAACATTGAAATTCTCCAGCCCAGAGCAAAAAAAATGTAACTTAAAATACTCAGTGACCCAAATATTCTCCATCAAGGCCACCAAATGAAATTCTCTCTAAGGGTGCTGTCTAAATACACAGAAAGACATAAAGACATAAAGATATAAAGAAATAATCTTGCCAAAAATTACAAGCCCATACGTAAAGAACATTT